>NW_007732973.1:87440-119803 GCF_000696425.1 Galeopterus variegatus | reverse complement strand
GGGGGTTTCGGTAATGGGCCACAATAATCAACCTCATTGTATATCGACAAAATAAAATTAATAAATAAATAAAATGATCCACATGTTACCTAGAAATAGCTAACTTCCTAAATCCTTTATGAACTCAAATCATTTAATTTAAAGGTTTCAAAATACCATAACTTTCTCTAATTTTGTAAAAACATTCTTTAAAGAGTCCTGTATGTGGAACTCCTTGTAATATAGTGGAAAAGTCTCTGGACTGAAGTCACAAGTTCATCTTAACTAGGACACTAACTAGATGTTGAAAAGAGCTGGATCCCTACTATCAGCTACTAACCTCTGGACTTCTTTTATGAGAGAGGCTGCTCATTTTAATGCTAAAGCACTGATTTTAGGGTGTTTTTCCACAGCTGAACGTAATCCTAACTGATGGGGGTTGGCGTAAACTATCTCTAAGGTACTTTACAACTATGTGGCTCCACACAGTGTGGGGTAGAGCTGGTGGAGGGAAATAAATAGAAATGGTCTGTATCTTCTCAAGATTGAGCAATGCTATTACAGAACTACAAATTTTACAATAATAAAAGACATACTGTTGCCAAAAAGAAAAAAAATAAAAAAATAAAATAAACTAGTCCTTTATCCGGGTAGGTAAGAATCTTTTTCACTGGTAATTAGTAAAAATAGAAACAATATGGAAGTGTATAACCCCCAAACAAACATACCCCGAAAGTGAAAAGCTTTAACAATGCCTGTGGATTTTACAATTTCATTGTAAAATTTTCTTTTCCCCGTCATTTCTCTTGTTTCAAAAACAAAGCAAAACCAAAAAAGCACATTACATATATGCTGAATATGAGAGCAGATAGCACTCTAATCAGCAGTATATTGACAAAATAAAAATAAATAAATAAATTTAAAAAAAAAATTTATAATGAGAGAAAAAAACAACAACATCCTAGTAGAGGACAAAAAAGACATAAAAAGGAAATACACACACATATATATATATATATATATTTTAAATATACACATACGATCAACAAAAATGCTTACTTTCATTAATAATCAAAAATGGTTAAAACAAAATAACATTATCAATCTATTACATAGTTATAAATAATTTTTAAAAGAGGCACAAGTAGGGAAAAATGGTATCATTTACTTCTGGTGAGTGCTGAAAAAAGTTGACAAAACCTTCCTGGGTAGGCAATGGGACTATAATTTGATAATGTGTATCAGCAGTCTGTACACACCTTTGACACAGCAATTCTAGAATTTTGCCCTAAGGAAATAATCAGAGGTATGAACCAAAATTATACACAAAAATATAAATGCCCCGAAATAAGGTAAAATAAGACATAATTTGTTAGAATAGGAAACAAAAAAATCATGTTTTAGAAGAATAATAATATGAGGAAATGTTTCTGATACTTTGAGTAAAATATACTATATATATTACATAATATAATATATACAGAGTGGTACATAAAGCATAATTCCATTTTGCTAAAAAAAAAATGTGGGTGAATGTATAGGGAAAAAGATTGGAAAGATATGCTTTGCTGTATTTTCTAAAAGTTCTATTGATGAATATATTGTATTTATAACAAAAAAAAAGCCTCTGAAATAATGCTAACTTATAGCCAAGAATCTACTTCATGTCTTACGTATTGAAACACTTCAACATGCTTGTATATTGAGCTCATGTTAACTACTCAACTGAGGTCATCTAAATTTTCTACATTATAGTTCAATTAAAGAGAGGACCCATTTTGATCCTAGATCTATTATAATACTCTAAAGTGCATAAGAGCCAGAAAATGCCTTGTTTGCTCTACTGGATCAACCCAGGCAGCAACATTGGGCAGATTACCTTTCTCAGTCTCTTCACATCCAGAAAATGGTATAGTAATGAGCTAACTTAGCCTTATTGGGAGAATTAAATGAAATAACGTATTTTTTAAAAAATCACAATGATTAGTCAAGTCCATAAAAATCCTAGATCATTAAAAACAAAACAAGATGGCTAACAATTAGAATGAGCATTTAGCTTTGGTTTATTGCATCTGCATTTTTCTCCGACATTTCATTACAGACTTCAAGAAAATAAAAGAAACTCGGAGTATGTGTTTTCTACTGTCCACTCCCAGGAAATAAAGCTGTCTCTTCTTCATATCCCCTTCAGTGATGGGAACAATGCCTTGAATGCAGTGAAGGCTTGACCAATACTTGAAATATTGAATTGCAATGATTTTTAATATAAAGCAAGAGGACAGTAATTGATACTATTTGCTATTAGGACTGAAAAATCTAAGAGCTATATATATTTATTAGAAAAGCACCTGGATATCCATTTTTATCTATATCTGTGGCTCCCTTCATTGAATAGCCAAAGCTTGGTGGCATGCTCCGAGCAGCCCACTGTCCTTCAAGGATTTGAGATGGTACCGCGTTCAAGCCTGTTGATCTTCCATTGAAGATATACACAATTCCCTTTTTATCTTCACCCCCATATGGAGCAGCAATTGCAATATCTGTGGGGAAAAAGGAGGTGGGGTGAGAGAGGAATGAAAGGAGGAGAAGGAAAGAAGGGAAAGAATGAGGAAGGAAGGAGAGCAGGGGGAAGAGGGCAAGGACAAAGAGAAGTCTTAGTACTTATAATTATTTATATGGAGATCTTAATATTTATAGACATCACTTATCATGATAAATACTGACTCAAAGTTCACTAGGGTACTCTTAATTTAAAAGAAATGGTCAAATTGAAGGAGATCCAAGTGAAACTGTGTAGAAATGACATTAATTTGGAGTCAGATATCCTGGGTCTGACCTTGGACAAATCACTTAAACTTTCTGAACCTCAACTGCTTCATCTTTAAAATAGAGGGGTTGGAGAGTAGAAAGGGACACATCAAAAGATTCATCTAAAGTTCATTCTAGCTCTCAAAATTCTAGTTAATTTATTTATGCATGATTTTTGCTTTTTTCTGAATAGAAGTCAATCCGGCTCAGAAATTTGAAAGTTATGACTTCATTTTGATCTCACTCAACTTACATTGAAATAACATGAACAAAGTTTTAAATTCTTTAAAAAAAAGAAAAAGAATCCTCAAACACCAAATGGTCACTATGACTTTTTCTAACTCTAAAATACATTACAAATATGTCCACTTCTCTCTGTCTCTGCTGCTAGCACTCTAGGCAAGCCACTGCCAACCTTTGCCTGGACCCCTAAGGCAGGCTCCTAAGTTGGCCTTCCACTTCTGTTCTTGCCTCTTGCCTCTATAACCCATTCTCTTCAAAACTGCCAAATATTAACCATAGCATGTCACACCCCTCCACTTCTTGAAAACTTTCAATTATTTCCCAACATATTTAGAACAAGATCTCAACCCTACCTGGTTTGTCCACTGCTTACCTTGCAAATCTCATTCCTCTTCCGATCCCAACTCCAACTTCTTACCCTTATTCACTCTTCCCAGCAATCCTGGCCTTCTTTTCTGTTTCTTAAACTCATGGAGCTAGCTCCCATCTCTAGGCTTATATAGTACTTGCTATTCCCTTTGTCCTAACAGCTTTTGTTCCAGAGCTTTTCAAAACTTGCTCCTTCTGTTTGTCCAAATCACGGATCAGATGTCATCCTGCCAGAAGTCTTCCCTGGCCACCCTAGGAAGCAATGCACTTGCCCCTCTTGACCCCCTACTCTCTCTATCACACTATCTAGGTACTTTCTATCATGTTACCTTGCCTTTTTTGTTTGTTTGTTTTTAAACGCACAGTCTTTATCACCATCTGGGTTTCCATTGTTTGTCTACTTAAGCTTCATGAGAGAAAGGACATGACTATCTTGCCTACAGTAGCTCCATGTACCAGCCATACCAAACTGCCTCAATTTCCATAATGCACCCAGACTGTCTGATGCCTCCTCAAGAACACATCACCTGAGACACCTTGATCACTCATCCTTTATATGAGACCATTATGACTGGGAACATCTCAAACACCATGATGATCACATTCAAGTGTGTGTTGGTTTATGTTACCCTATGACTGGATGCTGATTTCCTTAAGGATATGAATGGGCTCCGACTTATCCTCTCATTTTCAGCACCTAGAAGAACGCTTGGCCTATGACAGGCACCAACGAAGAATTTTTTATCCTTAAAAAGTAAGTGTTTAATTATGCAAGAGTCCTTCTTTTATCCTTTTTAAAGCTTTAATGGATAAGTGTAACTTCTAAATTGATATATGCATTAAACTTTTCTAAACCCTTCATTATCTTATACATGCTAATCATCTTCTCTCTTGGCTGTCATCTGCCTTGTCTGGAAAACTCTGCTTTCTTATGTAATCGATTTCGTCCTTTGACAATTTTAGTTGCTCTTTTCTGTTTTTAGGGGTTTTTTTTCCCCCTTCTGCTTTTTTGGAGGGGTATTGACAAAACCTGCACATAATTACCCTGGGGCCAAATAAAATTGTGGAACCTAACTTTCTTGTTTTGTTTTCCATCTCCCTAGAGTCTTCCTGATGGGGACAGATGAAAGAGAGGAATACATCAACACAACAAAAAGATTCAGATTATAACTGAAAGCATACATATGTACATATATAATACATATACATATATATAATTTACATGAATACAGATATATATATATAATTTACATAAATATAGCTCAGATTATTTTCCACTGAAGACATTATCATTCATAATCTACTATTTGGGACAATAAGACCCAAGAAGAAACCTTGGGAGACCACAATCATCTTCTACGTTATCTATCTATAAAAGTAAAACCTCTTTGTAAAGTCTTTGGAAAACTTCAACGTTTTTGTTTAATAACTGCTCTTATTTATATCTATTAACAGATAATACCTTTTAATGAAAATACAGAAAGCAAGATGAGATGTTGGCGGGATCATGAAACTGGGGAAAGTTTCTTTAAAGCGGCTGGAGTATCTTTAAGACAAGGTGACAGCAAACATGTCCAGGCTCTCCCACAAAACCTGGGAGACAGAGGCCCAGCTATACAGCAAAGAACTCATTAACTTTATGCAGGGTAGAACCTCAAATTCGGCCCTGTATTTTCTGGTAGTTTTTGTTATCAATAAGTAATAATTTAGTCTGTTCTATAGTATTCTTTTCATGTTTTATTATGAACTTTATACCACAGTTTTATTTGATTTATGTTAAGTTCTCTTGGTTATAAAAATGTTTTAGACTATTTCAGGAAGGAAAATGTACCTTTGAGTATTTATTCACTAACACTGAAAACTTCTGGGGTTAATCTTCGAGTTAACACTTCTAGGCATGACATAAAACTACCCACCAGGCAGGAGTGGAGTCTTGAGGCCAAAGAACATTTCCCTTTCCACTATTACTTGAGAAATTTAAGGGTCATCTGTATTTTCTAAGTTTCTAAGTTTTCCTCTTAATATATAACTTTTCTTCACATTTTTAAAGAGGAACTCCCTATATGTTGTTGATTATACAAACAAACCAACAGCTCATCTCTCCATTCTATGATCTCTAGAAAGGTTTTTAATAGTATTCTTTAAAAACAAAATCTTGGTAATTTGTAATCTATATATCATGTTTCTGAAAAAAGTTATATAGTAGAAGCCAACTCTGCTTTTTAAAGATATCTACAGCTATCCAAATGGGACTATTATGTAACAACAGGCTTATACCTTTTGCATATCCCCATAAAGGGACATATTTTTATATTCCCTTTTAGACAGACACAATAAAGTTATGGCTTTAAAAATATCAATGGCAAAGCACATTTTTGAGCATGCATAAGGTATGGAAGAGTCAGCACTGCCTTGACAATGTGCCTTGGGAGCATTTTCACACTTGTAGACAAGTGGACAGTAGATGGCACTGCTGCTAAGCAGGACACAGAGACAGAAAATCACCAGCTAGCGCTGGGCTCCATGGGCATGAAGGTTCCTTTCTGAAATTAACCATTCTGACATTCTAATTTGAGGATGCATGAATAAGTCATTAGGATCAATTTTTGAAAACTTTGCTCTGATTTTTAAGGGAAAAAAGTGACCTCTCTTTAAACTTAGTGTGTCACTCACTGACACTCAATCCGTCTTTACAGGAAGGTTTGCTCATGTGAACTTCTACAGATGGGGTTATAGAAGTTTTCTAGAAGGACACAGAGAATTGGGGACCCACAGTTGTTAAACTTTGATCTTACCATTGAAGCCATCTTGGTCCAGATCTCCCAAAGGAGCTATGGCACTGCCAAACCGTGCAAAGACCTCATACCCATTCAGCTTTGTTGTCTGGAAGTCTCCTGAAGCTCTCTGGAGAGACACTGAGACCTGCCCCACCTCTTGGAGTTTGCCATCAGAGCCACGATCCATAAAGAGAGGTGCTCCAATAAACACATCTGCATAACTAAAAGAACAGAATCTTCTCACCAAAGCAAGATCAAATTCCATCTGACTATTAATAGGCATTTCCTTTCTTTTTAAAATTCAATTTCCGATCTCTCATAGGCACACTGAAGCACAAACAATTACCATGACAGTCATTTCAAATTCAAACCTTCCTCCAACTCTTGTAAGAAACTTTAAATAATTCATAAAATTACTCTGTATTTTCATGTTACAAAAACTACTGAAAAAAATTATGACCAACATAGAGGTTTTCTACTATTCATGATTAAGGCTGCTTCAAATTGTTTCCTTAAATAGAAAGATTAGCAGGAGGGGGACAGAAAAACAGAGAAAAAAATGTTTAGTTTTAGTAAAGCATTCATAAACATGAGAGGAAAACTGTTTCTGGAAACATTTTTTTTAACTTACTCATCCCCATTAATGTCAGTGGCAGCTACAGAAAATCCAAAATATGCAGCCATCTGGATAACAAGATGAAAAGAAAATGTTTAAATTTCATCCAACCAGTTTAGACAATTAGCATTTGTAGTATACATATCACATAGAAAGTGTTATTTTTTTCTCTGCCTATAGTACTTCGATCTACACATCTTCTCATAATCGCCATTTGTGGTAATGGGCATGCTGCCGGTATGGATCTGACCAGCACATCTTGGGCATGAGTGGTGACAGTCAGCTTTGTACCCCATGAATATTCATACGAATATAACTAAATAAATAAATAAATGAAATGTCTTCTCTTTTGTTTATTCTACAAACACAGTGACAACAGGTGGTGAGGCTACTTTATTTTCCTAGATTTATGGACAAAACATATTCCATGTATATCCTTCCAAAGTCTTCAACACGTGCCATTTAAGTCCAAGTACAATCAATTGTCCTTCCCAGGCCAACTTTTATTATCTCCCTTCTTCTACAGTTCCCAAAATACACCAGACATAGGCACACTGTATGTAACTGTATATAACAGAATGATACAGTCACAGACATATGTTGTAATTGAACCCAAGAAGATATGTATGGATGGCTATGCAGTGAGAATAACAGATAACTATTAATTATTAATAAAAAATTGGCTCTTCCTATGTGAAACTACTGCTACTACTCTACAAATTTACTGTTTGTAAAGACATGGAAAGGAATTCGTTTTTGTCTCAATCTCAATCGACTACCTGCCAGATGATTTTGTTTTTAAATTACACACAATATAAATGTGTCTGGGTTTACTATGAGCTTATTATACATAGGGTGAAGGAATGTCTTCTCTCCCCACAACAGGGGACAACTGGCCATCACAGACAGAGAGGCCTACATGGAAATAAATGTGAAAAGGGAATCTAAAGACAGTCTGTTTACTATGAGCTTATTATACATAGGGTGAAGGAATGTCTTCTCTCCCCACAACAGGGGACCACTGGCCATCACAGACAGAGAGGCCTACATGGAAATAAATGTGAAAAGGGAATCTAAAGACAGTCCGACATGCAAAACAAAACTAGGAGAGATAACAGATTAAAGACGAACTAAGATGAAGAATGAATCAACAAACCAAAAGGGAAAGTTACCGATGCTTCCAAAATTTGATTAGCTAAGCTATCAGAAGGGAATGATCAAGGAGATTCCTACATTATCTAATTTGGGTCTATAAAGTATAATTGAAAAAATGAAAGGTGAGTTCTGTATTCAATGACAAGACCAGAGTTTGTGTAAAAAAGTGTATTGTGTTTGGGGTACCATGTTGATATACTAACTGGAATATAACAGAAGAATATCCTAGTATCTTAGTCTCTCAGGGTGTTTGGACTGAAAGTATAAAGAAAGAATAGCATTTACTGAGACAAGTTTTGTCTTGAGCACTATGACTGAAATGTTTTTATTTGATTCTCACAACTACCCTATGAAGAAGTTACCAGCATCCCTACTTTTATAAATGAGGAACCAGATTTACAGTGGCAAAGACCTTGTCCAGTGCAATAACAGACTGAGCATGGAAAGCTCAGGTATGTCCTCATCCAGAGCCCATGTTTTAGCCTTGAAGAGGAATAAAGCAACCAATACTAACTGTATGCAACAAGATCCAGAGACAAATGTGGACACACATCAGACAAGAGAAGCTGTTTGAGATGAAGAAGTCACAACCGCACAAAGAAATAACTTCCCCTGCAGCAACCCCAACTGCTTGTCAACTACAGACCACTATATGTTGTGCATCAACCCTGACTGCCACACAGATGCAAGAGGTTTCTGGGGACCATGAGTCTAATTCCTCATCTTGTCAATCCTCTCCCAAAGCCCAACAATCTCAACTGAACAAGAAGTGGGCTTGACTTCAAGATCTGCAAACTATGAGAAGTTCCTTCTACCTATTGTTTAATTATTCCCTTATCATTACCAGTTTATAATTTAATTCTCTGAGTCATACAACACAGAATATTATAAAATGCTTGTGCTTATAGAGAATGTCTAGTACTTAAAAGTACTACTTTTTTTTAAACTGAAGAATGTTTTATTTCATGTAGTGCAAATGAAGTTTACTTGTAATATCTGTAATACATCTGTGCCGTGCTTTATTTTGCATCTAATAAAATTAAAAGGCATAGACTATTCCTTAAAGGAGAATTTAATGTCATCAGCAAAGAAAAAGGAAGCTTTGTGGTTTTGTGTGTGTGCAGTTTTATTTTGCACTTCCTAAAAAATAGAAATAAAAATAAAGCAAACGAAAACAAGCAATAATATGCAATAATAAAAAGGCTTTGCTTAAACAAATTAGGTTGGTTAAAACAAAGGTGAAATATTTTTTATCTATAATATTGAATATTATGGAATCATTAAGCTATTTTGATACTGCCAAGAAAAGTTTTAAGACATTAGAAAAAGCTGATGATAAAGCTGAGTGAAAAAAGCAAGACATAAAATTAAAAATACTGAGTAAGCAATTTTTGTTAATACACACATTCACACACACACAAGAGAAAGAAATACACCAAAATGATAACAGTTTGGTGGATTATCTGTTTGACTGGATTATAATTGGCTTTTATCTTTTATTTCCCAAATTATCTCCAATGAATATATACTGCTTTTATAATGAAAGGGGGGGAATGACATTTTAAAAGCCTACCTGCTCACCAGTAAAATTGTGTAAGGAGGACATGTTCTTCCCATCATAGATATAAACCTGTGCAGGAAAAACAAAAATGTGTGAAATATAGTAAAACAGAAGACAACTCAGAGGTTTTTAAAAATACCTTTTAATCTTCCTACCATTCCCAAAGTCCTTGCTGCTCTTGGAACTCCTGAAACAAAGTCTGGAAAACAAAACCAAAACAACAACAATAAAAAAACCTTAATTACTCATTTTTAAAACCAACATTGTAAATTACAGAAGGAAGTGGCTATGTCAGAAAGCTCTAAGTTTTGTTTTACTACTTCAGTAGAAAATCAACAACAGATTTTCAAATATTGGTACTCCATAATAAATAACTGCAGCACTTTTTAAACTGCAAAATCAAAATTTACAAAATATAGATTCTTGAGGACTCTCAAATACATGCAAATAAACCCTCAAGTCATTTGTAATTTTGTTAAAGAAGAATAGATAAGATAAAGCAACCTAAGAAAGAGGAAAAGCTATCTTTACAGTAATGAAAAATAATACAGAGCAAATTGAAATGAGGTAGAGGTGGCTGTGGCACAGAAATGTGATCAAAATCAGGGAAAGTCTACGATTCCTAAGTTAAGCTCTGAAGGAAGAGAGATAGAGACGAGACGGGAAATAACCTTACAGACAGAGCCCAGAAGGTAACAAATTATGCCTAATGAAAGAAGAAACTAAGCCTCTCCAAGTGGACTGACTTTGCTGAGAGCAAGGAGGAGGGAGCTGAAGATGTCACCACCGATAGTGGTGGGGGATGGAAAGGACCAGAAGGGAAAGAGACTGAAGCCAACAGCAGCTGGTTCAATTCCAGCTGCCACTAGAGGACGTGTAACACAGACCGAGCTTGGACTCTCCTCAGTGTACTAACATCTCCCTCATCTCTCCTGTTGTATTCCAGAACAATGGTTTCAAAACTCTCTAATTGCTGAATTTTTTCAATGTCACATGCTTATACTAAATTTTAAAAAGGATTAAATATAGTTCAATTCCTTCTTACCATCTATGCCATCACCGTTGAAATCTCCAACAGCCACTGAGTAACCTAAATGGGGAATCAAAGTTGGACATAGCATCAGAGCAGGAACGATTACCTTCAGCATATTTGTTGAGTAAGCTTTCCTAGAAAATATTTTTAAGTAACTCCTATAATTATGTAATATTTTATCCTCTGGGGTAAGAGATTCATAAGTATATGATAAATAAATTTTAAAAAATAATTGAGGTGAATACTCCAATAGGACATCTCTTTTGGGAAAAAAAATAAGATTGTTTTATTAACTTTATAAAGGAACCTGTTAAAAATAGGGTAAATTTGCAATTCATCAAAAAGAGGCAATATATAACAGTTCCTCTCAATCAACAAGTACTATTTCTCTTGTGTGACTTGTTTTAATAAATAAGAGAAAAATTTAAACAGAGAGAACAAACATTAAATCCTAAAGACCAAAATTGTAGTTTAACATAGTGAATAACAGTTTAGGAGTCAGACTGCCTGGGTTTGAATCTCAGAACAGCAAGTTACAAGTGAGTGACTTTTAGCAAGTTATTTTGCCTCTCTGTGCCTTGGTGTGCTCACTTACATGATGTAAAATATCATAAGTACTCAATAACAATTTGAATTGTTATGTTCCTTGTATTTAAAAAAAAATCTTAATTTATTTCATTAAAGATTTTTTTATTTACTTGAAGTAGCATATGCAAATATGGGAAAAATAAATGAAAACTCCATAAAATGTCTATATTTTGGTTTTACCTACCCAAATAACTGTCATCAAAAATAGCTTGTGCAGTCCGAGTTGCTAATTGGTTATTATACTTGATGCTGTAAACATTGGGGTCGTATTTAGATACAATTTCCGCCACTTGATCTGAAATGAGCTGACCTAAAAAATATATACAAAATAATAACCTTCCATTGGGAACTTTATGATACAGACAATGAATGGAGCCCGCATAAAAGAAAATAGCATTAGATACTAGCATTAGATACTAGCATTTCTAATTATTAGTCTTATAATACTAAATCCTAAACTTGATATTACTTTTTAACTTACAATGATATCTATTCAAGCCAAGTCTTAACATTAGTCTCTGCTAGTAAAACTTAAGAATACAAGATTTGTCTTAACTCACTAAAAATCAATGTTAAATAATTGAAATAATAAATTCAAGGGCAATTTCCAAAGCAAATCCATCAAAACTTGAAAAATGTACAGAAATAATTAAATACTGTTACCTTTATAATCAGAATAACTGGCTCAATTGATTTTTTTTAACTAGTTATTTGGACACCTTTATGAAGCAACCTGAATGGGTCAATTCACTTTTGTTTACAACCTTATGTTGTTAAGTGGACAGCGAATCTAGATGACCACACAAAAATCAGACTGCCCTCCACCTCCGCCCTAAGAAATGTTGGCTAATTTATTAAATGTCATCTCCATAACATGGGGAAAATAATCTCTTCATTTCTGCTGTTTTAGAAAGAAATTTGTAATAGCTAAATTTTTCAGTCCTGTTCCAACTTGTCCAGTCACACAGGTTGAGTCCATAGGTCCGAAACATTCTCTGGGTCACTATCTTATCTTCTTTGCTTAAAAAGCATCAAAAACATAGGAAGAATTCTATAAGTACTTCTTAAATCAAAGAATACAGGAATATTCATCATCTCTTTGGAATAAAACAACATTATCATCATCTCCATTCTTATAGGGACAATTCTGAAATCTATGGAAAAATTCATTCTAATGTACTTACTTATCCAGGGTGAAACTGGCTGATTTTAATCTTGTTAAAATAACTTCTGCCAATTCACTGAGCATTTTAATTACATATTATAGACACTTATAGCAAAACTCATATAAATATAATATTAATAGTATCTATCTGTCCTAATTTATAATAAATAGGAATGTGCATAGATATTGTGTAATACCCAAGGTATTAAAAGAACGACTCATTTAAACAAGTTCACAGCTGTGTCTCTTAAAAAGACAGAGTTAAGAAGCAATACTAACTGAGAATCACAAAATCTAGATTCCTTGACAGTTCTGATTGCCAGGCATGCCGATCACACACTTTACTCCCATCCACTGAATGCCTTACTCCGCAATAAAGAAGAAAAGAAATCCATGTTTTTATATTGAACTAGAAAGCATTAATATCCTCTATTTCTTCATATGCACTTTAGAAGTGCAATTTTTGTTTTAAAACAGTAAAACTCAATTATAATTTTCCTAAATCATTTCATTTCCCAATAGATGTATAATTCATACGAATACAAATTTTTCAGTTTTAGTATGTCTCACTACTGATCTCTGTCTTCTACACTGATTTTTCTCTTTTCCTCATCCTCTCCTTTGCCTTCCCTTTTAACTTTTTATTTATTCCTATTTCTCATTCCTTCTTATTCTCCTTCCATCCCATTTTCCTTCAGCAAATCTCTTTCTTTAGCTTCCTTTCCTACAAAGCAAAAGCAAGCATGCGTTTTCCTACAAAGAAACGAGAAAAGCAAAGTGTAGAATACAAAAATAAAATTAAAAAGTACTTTCAAATCAACAGTCATAGGTTTTCCAATTCTTCCATGTACTAACAATGCTAGAATATCAGAATGCTAATAAACAAGAGTTCTGACCTTGTAAATGGCACTTTTTAGCAGAGACTAAACATATCAATTATTAACAAATAAATAATTGTGTAACTCTAATGGTAAATGAAATATAAGGAAAGCAAATAAACCAATTTGGTTACCTATTTTCAAACTGTCAGCAATAATAATCTGTTATATATTTGTTAAAATGGTAATTTAATTAGGCCTCCCAGAATGACTGAAGAATATAATGTAATGTTTTATCTTTACATCAGTAATGGTTTAATTATATTTTTAAAAAACTTAATAAAATCCCCTATTTCAAAAAGTCCCCAAACACTTAAAGAGATCATTGTTGATATCAGTGATTAATAAGAAAATAACCATTTAAATATTCTAATGAGCAACTTCAAAATACTTTTAAAACCCTGAGCTTTCAGAATGCTCCAATTTGCCTATACAGATTGGTTTGATACACTTCCTAATGACTGCATCATGGACTCCAGAGTACAGTCATGGGAAGTACATATCACATACAATAAAAATGAATTATTTTAAATTACTTTATATATTTACTTTAAAAATATTCAAATACACTTCCTAATGACTGCATCATGGACTCCAGAGTACAGTCATGGGAAGTACATATCACACACAATAAAAATGAATTATTTTAAATTACTTTATATATTTACTTTAAAAATATTCAATTTATTTTCTACTAGGAATATACACATTTAATATGTATCATATGTTATATTCTTTTAAAAAAAGATATTGTGCAACGGAGTGTTCATACATTTAAATTGTATTTTCCATTTTTTTCTTTAAAAATAACTTTGAGGGCTGGCCCATGGCTCACTCGGGAGAATGTGGTGCTGATAACACCAAGGCCATGAGCTCGGATCCCGTATAGGGATAGCTGGTTAGCTCACTGGGTGAGCATGGTGCTGACAACACCAAGTTAAGGGTTAAGATCTCCTTCCCGATCATCTTTAAAAAATAAATAAATAAAATAATAATAATAATAATAATAATAATTTCGAAAATGTCATAGGTGCATGATAAGCCAAGTGAATCAGAGACACAGAGTCAGTACTGGGTAATTTAAAAAATATTAACCTACCTTGCCAATAAAAGCTACCAGGACCTCCAAGAAGTACTCTGTCAGCCTACATTGAATCAAACAACAAAAAATTTATACTTAAAAACACATATCTGTGTAAACAAAAGACAATGCAATAAACAAAAAAAATATATGTACATTTATGAGGGTCATCAGAAAGTTCACGGAAAGATAATTTAGTATACATATGTAATAGTTAATACTGTATATTAAAACAAAGAAAATCATACATCTGAAACTCATCTAACTTAGTTTTACTGGTTTTCATTATACCTTTTCTAAAATAAAATTAAAATATATACATTCTAAAATAAAATTAAAATATAATACATTCACTTAACATATAAAAACACAAAAACATTTTTCCCCCCGTGATTCTTTGCTGTTGAAATACTAGTGCAGAGTATTATTAGGTTACAATAAAGAAAAAAGGTCAGTTTTTAGTTTTGCAAATTAGATTTGTGACTATATAAGGCAAATTTTCTAATAATTATTGAAGAATTTTCCACTAAAGAAAAACTACTTTTAGTGTCTTGCAGATCCAAACAAGAATAAAGTTAGAGGGTAAATTTCTCAAGGTGTATTATATACATACAAATTACACTTGTCCAGCATTTCTCACATGTGTAACAAACTGTGTCTATTTCAAGGTATTTTGTGTTTGAGCACAATATTTTGGAAATTTCTTCTTGCTGAAGGTAAAAGAAACTATTTTTCCCTCCAAACGTACATTTAGCCCTTTTAAGCTTTCAACAGACAATCTTCTGCCCTGGCTATGTAAAAGATACCTCCAAGTTGTCTGCCTTAAAATGATACCCTTTTCTCAAAAATGGGCTTAAGAAAGTGAACAGTTAATTTAGCAACAACTCTCACAGTATAAGAATACTCCTGGGGTTACAGCTGCATAGGCATAAGTACAGAAAATGTGGACTCTTTTTAAAAATAAAACACCTATTTGACAATATATCATGCAAATTTAAACCAAATATTTACTAATATACTTTATCTCTTTTTGTTTGGCTACCTTAAATTTTGAATTATGAGTAACATAATATGAAATTGAGTAAATTAAAAATCAATTACCTAATAAGGAGAGTTAACTATAATTATCAGTACCTAGTCTAGAAAATAATTTGATAAAATGAAATAAAGATAAAATACAAATTTAAATAAAATAAGAAAATGCTTTATTAGTCCTTCTGTATCACATGATTTTAGTTTCTGTTGTTTTCATAAATTTATGGCACTCCTCTTTGCTTACGTTTTCTAAGAAAAGTCATAGTAAGCTTACTAAGAAAGCTCTACTTTTAATCAATCAATATATTTATGAGATTTCTCTAGGAGGGATTAATATTCTCAATTTGATATTCAAAATGTTCATATACCCCACCAAAAATAAATAAATAAACAGACAAAAGGAAAGTATATGAAAAAAATTACCTAACAAATTTGCCTTTGAAAATATAAATGAAATTCTTATTTTAGAAAAATAGATAAAAACTATCAACACTGAAGTGCATATTAGCCTATTTACAAATAGAGCCCAGCAAATGAGAGTTATCATAATTACTAAATTACTTCAACTTCACTGGGTGACTGTAGGCACATGATGGATGGCATCCATGCATGTTTAGAGTAACTAAACTCTAATTGTGTAACAAAGTTCCCACTGGGGAAAAAACAATTTTTGTAATTTTTTTTCCCATTATAAAGCTTTTGTGAAAAACCAATTTTGGTTGAAAATAGAAAACTTCAATATTCTATTAATTCATATAACTGGAAATTTTATTAGTAAGTCATAATAGTTACCCATCATTTATGGAGGATATTCTCTATTTTCTTCCATTACCATTGGGATGTCTCCCTATTTCAAATAAGCAATGTTGACTAGGGAGAAAATAATATAAGGCAAAGAATGTCAAAATGAATGGGTTGTTTTATTAGCTGTTTTCATTAAACAGGTAATAGTTATAAAGAAGCTGAGATGTTGACCAGTTTATGTTTAACCATAGTTTAGTAAATAAGGTAAATCTGAATCTCATTCAGTCTTAAATGAGAACTTACTTTAGTAAAATCAATGCTGAATCCTCCTTGACAAAATCCCTGTCCATCAGCATCAATATTTTCTAAAATAAAAAGATTGAAAATACACACAAACCCAAAAACAAATAAATAACACAAAGGAAAACATGAGAAAAACCTGATAACACTATAATCAAAAGATTATGTACTAGTGTCTGGGAGTGGTCATTCATTCAGACACCGAGTTATTATCACATTATTAAAAAGGTAGTATACAAGTTTATCAGTACTATTTCTTCAGATATGGGAACAGAGAGAGATTAAAGAACCCAGTCACCAGGGAACAGAAAGGTCAACTAAAACGGTAGATTTCAAACTTTTTTTTAACCACAACCCACAAGATTATAGTTTATATCACAACACAACTCACTGTGTGTATAGATATATATACAAAATAAACAAAATTTCACAAATAGTATTACCATTATTATACACAATGCACTCTAATATTATCTATCGTATTATATTTCATTCTATTTTTTTAAAAAATTACTGATTGTGATCCACTATATTGATTTCATAAAACACTAATGAGGTGTGATCTGCAAGTAAAAACTCCAATCTGAAATTCCTCTTTCTCCCTATTTTCCTATAGTTGCTAGGTCTTCACTAAGGTGTTATGAACAACAGCAAAGAGATACATACATTTCCTATACATACATTTTATAGCCAACAACAAAAGTGAAAAACTATAAATTACACAGGTCAGAATTCCCAGAAATGGCAAGGCCCAAACTTAACGGTTTGCAAAGGGCAAAATATGAAACTATCCTCAAAACACGTTTAGTACTCTGGTCCAATTAAAGTGAATATCTTTAAACATGACACTTTTAAGTATTTTATATCCATAGTTGACTCAATAATTTTGCTCCTTTGTAGTACTCTCATTTTTGTAGTTCTCACAAAAAAGCAACTAATTCTGAACAATGAGCCAATTAATTTAAACTGATTTAATCATAAGTAATAACGTACCTAGAGTAGAGGTAAGGATGAATCTGAAGTCTCTCTCCTTGTTTTATTTTGAGGATAAGAAGAAACAATGGAAAACACTAGCCTTCATTTATCAAAGAATTCTTGCAATCAATGTTACAAATATATAAAAAGTTATATTATTACTGTATTTGCCACCCAAATACAGGAACAAAAAATACCTATTTTCAGTCATAAGGACAAACTTCCAAGAATTTTTGTAAAATAATATAATCAAAAATTTTGAACTCATTTTTAAAACCTGGGAACTGCCCCAAGATTACACACTTAATATCTAAATACAAAAAAATTTCTTTTTAGAAAATGACCTCAAGAGTGTAATGCTACCCCAGTGTAAATTTTTCTAACCAAGAGGGAGTGGGAAAATGTGGAGCTGGGGTTTCCAGCATCTAGTGAATCATACTAAGGAATTCTGCTCTAACCTCAAGTCAGCCATTTATTTCCCTTATTCAAACTGCATTGGGAGAATGCTTTCAGGCTGTTTATAAAGACATCCTTTTTTCATTATCACATTGTACAATTACCTGCTTTATTTTGTTTTTCGGAACATCCAGTTAAAAAACATGACTGTCTCTTAAAATTTTCTTAACAGGTACATAAAATTGAGTATTTCTACCAATTTGAAGACTTTTATGTGGACTATAACTTATTTCAGTGAAGGCTTTGGTGTTTATTTCTACAGATGATTAACACTTTTTCCATTTGTGAAGTCTGGCAATGATATTATAAATAGTAATGTTATTGATTATGATAATAAGATCATCTAGTGTTTATTAAGCCCTTACTGTGAGCCAGGTACTATGCTAATTCTACATGGCATTATCTTTTCAAATCTTTACAGCAATCCTATGAGGGATACTATTATTATTCACAGTTTGTACAGATAAGGAAACTAATGCTTAGGGATATTAAATAACTTGACCATGGTCAACCAGCTAGTAAACAAAAGAATATGAACCTGAACCCAAGAGTGTCTACACCACTACACTGCATTATCTCAAATCAACAATGTATTTATCATTCCCTGAGTAATGAAAAAGGGGAACGAAAAGCCAACTAGAAATCAGAACTGAGAAAATCTACATTCAAATAACATTATCAACAGAAAGTAGACAGAAAGAACAAAATACCCAGTCTGAGCATGGAGTTGAAAGATATCATCACATGACTTACAGCTCAGGCACTTTTAGAACAGAAGGACATCTGGCCTATTGCATAATGACAAGAATGGCTACAGATGCCATTATGAAAAGTCAAAAGCAAATGTAGTTAGTAATAATGTTAAGTTAGTGATAAACAGTGAAGTTTCTTGTCCAGGGTGTCCACATAGGCCATAGTTCAAAACCAAACCAACCAACCAGAAAAAAAACAAAAGCAAAAGAACTCCAAAAACTACCACCCCAGGCAAGCAAAATTACCAAAAAGTTAGCAATGCAACCCTACAAAACTGGCCTCTCCACATAACATCAATTATTGGGTTGCATAATTTACTGAAGTATGAAGAAGATACAAAATACTAGAATTGTACCTCTGAAGTTTTCTGTATGGATTAGTGCTTTACCAATAATCAAACAAGGGCCCACAGTGGTTAAGTGAATTACCCACAGTTATAGCTGGATTGTCAGGAGAATGGGAAAATATAACTCAAGTTCTCAGAATCCCACTCCTGAGTTTTTTTCTCTGGACGGGCTGCCCCTTGTAATTTAAGCCTGTAGGTAGCTTAATATTTCAAAGGCTGAATTGAAAAGCCTGTACAATAATTAAGGGTTCCTGAAAGCCCAGCCTATTAGGAAGAAAGGCATTCACTTTGCTTCTTTGTTTTTTGAGGTTGTTCTTAGAGCTTTTTCTAAGATTTGAGGTTTTATTATTTACATCAGAAATCAGCAAACTTATTTTGTAAAAGGCCAAATAGTAAATAAACATTTCAGGCTTAGGGGCCATATGGTGTGGCAACTACTCAACTCTCACTGTTCAACTTTCCCATTATAGATAACACGTACACAAATGGGTGTGGTTGTGTTCCAATAAAACTTTATTTACAAAAACAGGTCCATGAGTCACAATTGGCTGATGTTAAAATTAAATACCTTAGAAAATACGGTTTAAAATGACTTTATAATCTGTGTCTAAACCAAATAAGTGAAAGCATTATGTGCCAGATACACAAGGGATTATCACTAGAATGCATGTTTTCAGGAGGTTTCCATGCACACGTCAGGAATTATCCAAACCTATACTCACGAAAGCCAGATATATTCTGTATAGAAATGCTGTGCTTACTACAGAAACAATTGAAATAGAAAGCATTTTCTATTGCTAGTAATGCAAGGAAAAGCTTCCTTTGAAGACAGACAGACCTGGGTTCAAATCCTCATTTGACCACTCAATACCATAAAAATGTAAAAATACATTGCTTCAACTGTCTGAAAATCAGTTCCCACATCTATCAAATGAGAATAAGAGTGATTTTGTGTGTATGTGCATTATATAAATAAGTTACAAACCTGACACACAAGGGTTAGCTCATTCTTCAAAGCTATAAAATCATCTTCCCACAATAGGAACATTTTTACAACACAGAAATTAAAAGTACAAATTTAGTCCTCAGATTTGCTGTGCAGTACCAAAGATGACAATACTATGACAAAAATACCACATGGCATCAAGCGCTGAGGATGAAGATGCTGACTTCCTTCATCCTGTGCAGGGTGTGTTTTCTGACCTAATTTTTACTCTATCCTGATACATAATATGGGTCTGAGTACATATTCTTTTGATGTTTACTTTCCACTTGCAACAGGAAGGATCAAGGTGATGGACTAAGAAAATAAGTGTTTTATGAAGTAATTTTTGGTTTCCCAGAAGTTCAACTACTTACAACTTTGAGGACAGAGCAGTTCCTCTGACCTGATGTCACATGTCCCCTAACACAGAAAAAAAGAAACTACAGGAAGAGTCTTACATGTTGTACTTTTGTTACTAATTCTCTCTACTAAACTACTTGGTGATCAGTCAACATAAAAAGTAATACACTAAAAAGTGCTCCAGGTATAAACACTATACTGCAGTTCAATAATCTATTTTATGCTTCTAGTATAAAGAAGATCTAGAGTAGTGGCCAATTCAACAAGGGGTCAGGGATCAGAATCTCTAAGGGGAAAAGAAGGTACAGAGTTTGGGAAAGCATAACCAAAATTCTAAGTGCTTAAAATAATCTTTAGGGGCCGGCCTGGTGGCACACTGCTACAGTGCGCCACTTGGGAGCGCGGCGGTGCTCCCACCGAGGGTTCGGATCCCACATACAGACTGGTTCCCGCTCACTGGCTGAGCGAGGGGTGGGCGCAGCACCAAGGGTTGCGATCCCGTTGCCGGTCCCGGTCCGGTACGGGCACGACACTGAGGGTTGCGGTCCGTTGCCGGACACGAAAAAAGACAAAAAGGAAAAAAAAAAATCTTTAGCCACAATATTAATTCCAATTGAAATTTCAAGTATTATTAGAGAACAGTGTGAGATCTTTTGGATCACCAAAGGAGGGATGGGCTCAGTAGCTCATTAATAAAGAAACTCTCATTAACAGTGGGGAAAATTCAGATTCAAGACTCCCAAGTTCACCTTCCTATATAAACTCTGGCTCTTTAATAGATAATTTATTTTTAAAATCGTTATTAATATAATGCAGTCGTTCTCAAACTTTGGTATCCATCAGAATTATCTTGCAGAGCTTGTTAAAAATGCATGACCCAGGCCTGACCCAGACCTATTGAGAATCTTTAGTTGTGGGGGTCCCCATCTCTGCTAGAGAAGCTCAACTGAGCATCTTTTGACTAAGAGTGATTAAAAATACAGGTTTCCCAAATCAGATATTAATTATTACTAACCAAGGAAGATGAAAATGAGTTCTTAGGGAAAAAAGATAAATCTGTTTACTTCACATTTGTAAATTCTTTACATTAGGACTTTTCATTTTGCTCTCATCAACATAAGAACATGTCTACATATTTTATCACGCATACATGCTAACACAAACACTTTTAACAAACTAGGCTTCCAAACCCTCTTAAAGACTGGTCCAACTTCCCATACATACTTGATCTGCAAGGAGCATACTCAACAGTCTTTGTTCCATCTTGAAGAAAGCAGGTCCCAACAGGCTCTCTCTCCTGCTTCATCTCAGTCCTCCAGTGGTACAATGGAGCACAGGCCTAAAATCAAAGTTTAGTCCACGACATAAAAATTATCTGAAAAATTAGTGTTTCAGACAATCTGTACTATTTCAGAATATACTGTTACCTTCTAAGCATTAATAGAAATTAATCTAACTACCCTATACCTTAAATAGTTACTTTAATAGTTATTTTGTTTGTTTGGTTTTGCTCTTTGATGGAGGGTAACAAGAATGCTATTTGGGTCATGTTCATATTGAGCAGTCTATTTGATATCCACATGGAAATGCCAAAGAGATAGTATAGAAATATGCCTTTAAAGATCCAGGGAGAATTAAGAACTAGAGATATGAATTTGGGGATTATGACATATAGATTGTATTTCCAGCCATGGGACAGGATAAGAGCCCCTAAGTAAAAAGTGTAGTTAAAGAAAATGAAGGGGCCCAGAATAGGGCTCAGGTACACCCAACATTTGGAAACTGAGCAAAAGAGCCATTAAAGGAGACTGCAAAGGAGCAGCCCACAAAACAGGAGAAAAACCAGGAAAGTATAGTGTTGTGGAAACCCAGGGAAAAAAGTATTTCAAAGTGGGTCAATTCACCTTGTTAAATGATGCTAAGAGGGTGAGAAAGACAAGAATAAATACCAGTGGAAAAATAAGACATCATGAATATATATACAAATATATACCTGAAAGTCAGTGGGGACCTTGCCCTTGCCTATCGGTGCCTGACTGGAGGACATGGGAAAAGAATGCAAAATGAAGAAGTGGAAAATAGAAAAGATTTTTGAGAAGAGGAACAGAGGAATGATGCAGTGGCCGAGGAGAAGATGAGACAGAGGAAAGGCCTGTATTTTTGAACAGAGGAAATACTAAAGCATTTGATTAGGCACACTATTCCTAAACTTGGTTGGATAGAAATAAACTGATGGGAGATATCAAGCAGGGCAGGAAAAACAAATAATGTAGGAACAAAGGTGGAAAGAAGCAGAGCCCAGTCCCAGAAGGGAGGGAGAGATGGTTTCCTTAGATGCGGTGGCCTTTGATCAGAGCTATCTTATCTTTTTATGCCCCACACCGTTGAGCACACTAAATTTTACTACCAGTTTGAAACATAAAACTTCCTGTGTCTCCACATAAATTAACTAGAATCACCTGCGAGTAAATATCCAAACGACTTACCAAAATTTTATCCTGTTTCGACCTCACAGATGCTCCAAACCACTGATGGGACTTGAACTCTAATGGATCATCTTTGGCATAATCTCTATTACCTAAAAAAGAATATTGTGAGGGGTGAGAAACAAAATATATTGTTCTATGTATATCAGAGTTTCTTTCTTTCTTTTTTTTTTTTGGTAGCTGACTGATTTGGGGATCCAAGCCCATGACTTTGGTATTACAAGGCTGTACTCTAACCAACCAAAATAACCAGCCAGCCTGATGGAAGAGTCCAACATCTGGTCAAGGAAAAAATTACAGAGATATAAGCACAAAGTATTTTGGGAAGGAGAGAATATTTTTAAAACCTCATTTGTTACTCTTAAAGTCTATTTACAATGATCATTCTTTATAAACATGCATTTCAATAACTATATTGAACAAATATAGCAGATAAGCGTCAATTTTAAGAATGCTAGCCAACATGTAAATATTATCAAAAGGTTTAGTTAAATCATTTCCCTAAACTCCCACCTATCTAAGGTACTGCTTATGGTTATTCAATTCCATTCAGGAGACTTAAGATCAATTGAAGAATTACAAATAATTAATAAGAATTTCAATAATTCTAGGTGTTTTATGGGTAGGGTAAAGGGTGAAATGGTGCTAATTGTATTGTTCTTTTAATTTTTTCATTGTTTTGAAAAAAAATGTTTAATGCGTTAATCTCCAAAGGCCTCTAACAGGAGTCTAAACAACACTGCTCTTTGTGAGTGATCATGAAGGCACCATTTTATAAGTAGAGGAAAGGAAAAAGGAGACATGCAACTAGCTAGTGTGTACCCCTTTACCATAATGACCAAGGTTCCCAACAGTGAGGGGCTTGCCTTTGACACCTATGTTCACCATACTGTCCATACTGGAAAGAACAAACCTCAGTGACTGCTGTGGATTGATGTCTCCCCAAAACTTAGTCCCCACTGGAACAGTGTAAAGAAGGTGGGAAATCCTATTATCGTAATTGAAAGGTGGGGCCTTGAAGAGGTGATTAAGTTGATGGCTTAATGGTGGTCATGGGCATAGTTCTGGGGGTTTTAAAAGGTGAATGCATGAGATTCTCTTTCTTTCTGCTACATCATTTTCTGCCAAGTGAGACCCCTGCATTGCTGTAAAGCCATGACCAAAGAAGGCCCTCGCCAGATATATTGCCTGGACTTTGGACTTTCCAACCTCTGAAACTGTAAGCAATAAATTTTATTTTCTTACAAATTACCCAGTTCCAAATATTTTGCTATAAGCATCAGAAATGGACTAATACAGAAAATTGGTAACAGGAGTGGGATGTTGCTTATAACAAATATACAAAAATGTGGAAGCAGCTTTGGAACTAGATGTTGAGAAAAGGCTGGAAGAATTTGAAGCAGCAAGCTAGAAAAAGCCTAGCTGCTAGTTGGAGTTTAGAAGACAAGAAAACCAGGGAAAGTTTGGAACTTCTTAGAGACTGGTTAAGTGGTGGCAACCAGAGTAGTGATAGAAATATGGACAGTAAAGGCTATTCTAAGAAGATCTCAGATGTAAATGAGAAGGCACTTATTAGAAACTGGGGCAAAGATCACCCTTGCTCCGAACTGGCAAGGAACTTGGATGCATTCTGTTTATGCCCCAAAGCTTTATGTAATCTGTAACTTCAAGGTGCTGAAACAGGGTATTTGGCAGTAAAGCATTAAGGAAGGTGCATGGCTATTGCAGAAGCCTATGTTGAGTTATGGCAGAAAAGGCATGAGGTAAAGCCAGAATATATAATTCAAAAGAAAGCAGAGGGGAAAAAATTGGAAAACTTCCAGCCTGGCCACAAAAGCAAGGGTGTAGCCCAGGGACTCTTCACTAAGGAGATGAATATAGAAGAAAGGGATTATCAAGAGAAGGAAAAAAAGATCGTGAAGGAATTTCAGAGATCTTGGAGGATGTGTCTTCCATTACAGGTCCAGAGGTCTAGGAAGACAGAATGGTCTTGGAGAACAGTCCCAAGGCACCCTCCACAGGCTCGCTGTCCGGGGCCACGCTGGGACACTGCTTCCAGCACCAGCACCCCAGCTGTTTTGGCTGCTCCAGCCATGGCTAAACTGGCCCCAGGTATGGCTGGACCCATAGCTTTGGAAAACACTAGCTGGAAGCCCTGGCAGTGTCTATGTCGTGTTTAGTCTGCCAGCTCACAGAATGCCAGAGCTGTGGAGGCTTGGGAGCCTCCACCCTGATTTCAAAAGATGTATGGAAAAGCCTGGGGGCCCAGGAAGAGATTGGCCTGGGGACCAATTTACCACAGACAGCCTTTGCTAGACCCATGCCAAGCGGAAATGTGGGGGTGGAGTTGCATCAGAAAAATCCCACCAGCACCATGCATACTGTGGCGGTGAGAAAAGGACCACCACAGAGACCCCAGAATTGTGGAGCTACCAGAGCAGAACACCAGCCTGTGAGAGCTAAAGTGTGGACTAAGACCAGGAAAGCCACAGGAGCAGAGCTACCCAAGGACTTGGGGACTCATCCCCCACATCAGTATGCAGAGGATGTCAAACATGGGAGTCAAGGTACAATGATTTGCCAGCTGTAAGATTTAATGCCTGCCCTGCTGGGTTTTGGACTTGTTTAGGATCTGTTACCACTTTCTTTTGGCCTATTTCTCCCTTTTTGTTTGGGAGTATGTACCCTATGTTTGTCCCACCATTGTATCTTGGAAGTAGATAACTTGTTTGATTACACAGATGGGACTTCGGACTTTTGAGTTGAAACTAGTTAAGACTTTGGGAATGGAGTGAATGTATTTGTATGTGAAAAAGAAATGAGTTTTGGGGTGCCGGGGCGGAATGCTGTGGATTCATGCCTCCCCAAAACTTAGTCAACGCTGTGACAGTGTAAAGACTGTGAGAAATCCTATTATGGTAAATGAAAGGTGGGGCCTTGAAGAGATGATTAAGTTGATGGTTTAATGGTGGTCATGGGCACAGTTCTGAGAGCTTTAAAAGGACAGCATGTGAGAGTCTCTCTCTGTTTGCTCCACCATTTCTGCCATGTGAGATCCCTGCATTGCTGTAAAGCCACCACCAAAGAGGGTCCTCACCAGATGAGTTGCCTGGACTTTGGACTTTCCAGCCTCTGAAACTGTAAGCAATAAATTTCATTTTCTTACAAGTTATCCAGTTCCACAGTTCCAAGTATTTTACTATAAGCAACAGAAATGGACTAACACAGTGACCTAGAGACCACCAAGTAGTCCACATGATCCCTTACATTTCCCATCCTCCCACAGTTCAGTTAAAACCATGAAACTAATTCTTGCCCATAAGCTAGAGCAGAAGTGGCATGTGTCTCTTCCAGGTTGAGTCAGTTAAGGACTGAAATATCCGTTCTCCATATTTTCTCTCTCTCTCATCCATGAGGCTGCTAGACAGGCAGTAGAGTTGCTAGATGAAGGCAGCCTCAGCCCAAGTGTAAGCCACCAAGCACAGCCAAATGACCCACACTAGATGGTGACATGAGTAAGAAAGAATCTTTTGTTCAGTGACTGAGATTTGTGGATATGTTTGTAATTAAGGCATGTTGTTACAGAAGTATAGCCTAGCATATATTGAGTAATATATGTTCTAAAAACATCATGTTATTTCTGAAAGAGCCTGACCTACAACCACAAAGAAGCTTAGCCTTTGGAAGAATTGAATTCAATTGACAGTTTTTCAAGAATTTCAACCATGTTAACAAGTTATTTAATATAATTTTTTTTCTTTTACTCTACTGAAAGCTAATTGTATTTTCTTATTCTGTTGTCAGCTTTCTATTTTATTCCTTTCTACAAAGCAGATGAAGGCATTTTCCCCCATCACATTAATGAAGCAGGAGAAATACAGTATGACTATGAAAAAAACAGCTGGCTCTTAGACAGATTCACCTCTACTCACTGTCCCTTGAGGCCATAAGCTTCATGATAAAATCAGGTCATCTTAACCAAATCAAAAAGGGAAGTTAGTTTATGAGCTACTGCACACGGACAATAGTGCAGCACTGTCACAACTGCTACCTCCTGCTTCTGCTTTTATTTTAAACACAGCCTTTTCAGCAAGATGAAACTCTAAAGATGTCCAAGCAGAAGCAACACTTGTCTATATTAGAGCAAATCACAGGTTGAATAGATATGCCACATCAGAGAGGTTCAAATTAAGGCTCTGTATATTTTCCTGTACTCTAAAACTTCCAATGTCAAAATAAAATAATGCAGTGGGACAGACCCAACATCACTATATTCTTGCCAACACAAGTATTCCTGACTAGAAAAAGAAAAAAAAAAAAAAGGAAAAAAACAAAACAAGTATTCCTGCCTACATGACAACTGAGATAGATTACTCAAATATGACAATATCATGAAAGACAATAAAAGTACGTAACTGTTCCTGATTAAAAGAGATCAATGAGACATAGCGGCCTAATGCAAGACGTGATCCTTGATTGTGTCTGATGTCTCAAAAATTTTGCTAAGGGCCGGCCCGTGGCTCACTCGGTAGAGTGCGGTGCTGATAACACCAAGGCCCCGGGTTCGGATCCCATATAGGGATGGCCGGTTGGCTCACTGGCTCAGCGTGGTGATGACAACACCAAGTCAAGGGTTAAGATCCCCTTACCGGTCATCTTTTAGAAAGAAAAAAAAAAATTTTGCTAAAGTCACAAAAGACTTTATTAGTATAATTGCAGAAATGCAAATATGGACCATAGAATAGATAATAGTATCATAAGGACACATTTCCAATGTGTGATGATCATACTGTGGTTATGTAAGGAAATGTCCTAGTTCTTAGGTGATATATGCTAAGGTGTTTAGGGATAAAGCATCACAATGTCTGCAACAGTAGATGAAGCCAGGGAAAGGTGTATTGTTGTTCTTTGCACTACTATTTCAAATTTTCTATAGGTTCGAAAATTTTCAAAACAATTTTAAAAATTACAACAATCAATGAATACACACTGTATGTACTACAAGGTCAGCAACAGGACATCTTCTATTTCATTTTTATTAAAACTCTATTGTATTTACTCTAATTATAGAAATTTTACTCATTACAAAACAAATATTTTAATATTTTACGTTTTAAAACATAAAATGAAACTATATGCAAAGATGAATCTAAATACCACACTGCACCATAGAGAAATTACCTCTGCTAACATTTTGGTGTCTATCCTAAGGATTTGTTTCATGAATATATATATCCTTTTTATGTAAAATAGATATGTTAAGTCACTATAAATTAAATTAAATTAAAATTAAAATTATTATTATATATATATAAATATATGTATATTTTTTTCCCTTCTTAACAATATATCAATATGTCAATAATAAAGTTAGACCTACAGTACCATTTTCATTGTTGGGTAGCACCCCATTATACAACAATACAATAATTTATTTAATCAATCCCTAACAGCTCCTTCAACTTCAAATTTAGGAGTATTTCTATTTTGATTTAAGAGACCTATATATTCCCTCAAAGTCACATCTACTTCCTCCTCCAATATACATAAGAATCTCAGCAAAGTGTATCATTGGGGTCTGGGACATAAAATAAACTAAGATAAGGTAATAAACCCTCCAGAATATGGTGTGTAGAACAGAATTTTATTCTAACAGATAAACTTCTAAAAAGGCTTTAAGATGTACTTATTTTTATAAGTAAGAGTTCCTTATCCTTGGCTCAGTTCCTAGTCTCTGAAATAAGTCATTCTCATTACCACCCACAGGTCTTTGTACCCAAGACCCTTTTGCCTGGAAAACCTTTTCTTTCCATTCTGGATTCAAATTCTACATGAAAATTCAGTTGTAGTTGTCCACTCATGACCCTAATGTATGATGAAATGGTAGTCTGCCTCTTAAGGAAATATTTGCCTAACACAAAAGGCAATCGTAAGAACAAGCAATTATGGTGGAGGAACGGTAGAGGAATGTGGAAAGAGTTATGGAGAAAGAGTGGCACAGGACAGGTGAGGGGACGTTTTCTGAGCCAATAGAAAATCTTGTACAAAGAAATGAAAGATGAAAAATTAAATTTGAAAAACTAATTTGAAAAATAAATTGAGCTTTACTAAAACTTAAATGTTCAAAAACAACAGCCCTTAAAGTACCATGATAAGAATGGGCTTCCTGGGAATTTAGCATAGAGGGATTCCTTAGCATGCCCTCTATGGTAAGCAATTTTTCTTCAATTATTATATTCCTGAAAAGTTGAAGAGAAGTTTCCTCTCTGTAAAATGTTATTCGATTCTCTTCTTACCACTTTGAAAAAGTGTCTCCATAAAGGTTTTTCTCAACAAATGTACTTTTCTGTAAATGTGTATATGGTGGCAAAAGATGCTGTTGTATATTGTCAAGTAGCATATGCTTGTCACAGCTACCATATTCTATTTTGAAAAAGTATCAAAAACATCCCTTGCCTTTATGATTATAGATATCATTCTTTGTGGACATCAGGCTTAGCTTAATCTAGAAAATGTCACAGAAAATAAGTACAAATTTTATATATCTTTTTGGCTTTATATTCATCATCAGGTATTGTAGAGCACAAAAATCAATAGTTCTTTCCATATTGAAGGCTATATACCAGGGCTGGCCCGTGGCTCACTCGGGAGAGTGCGGTGCTGACAACACCAAGTCAAGGGTTACGTTCCCCTTACCGGTCATCTTTTTAAAAAAAAAAAAAAAAGAAGGCTATACACCAGTAGTGTTTAATGAGAATGACGGAGCATCAGTCAAAGGTGAAAGAGCATCACACACTATGGCTCTTTTTGATGAAAAAGAAAATTTGAAAAACTAATTTGAAAAGTAAACTTGGAGTTTTACTAAAACTTAGATATGCTCAAAAACAACAGCCACGTCTTAAAGTACCATGTGATTAGATATGTTTTCAATTACATTACTAATCAAAAGAAGCCAAATATAACTGGATATAATGTACTGGCATCCAAAATTTAGTCGATAGTCTTAAAAAATATATATCATCCACTGCCGTCAATGCCTTCAGCTTCAACAGAGTGATAAATTCAAATTATCATTTTTTCAAAAAGTTTGCTCAATAGGAAGTTTTTCTTTACTAATTGGATTTCTTTTTTTTTCCAGAAACTAAGTCTTAAAATACTTGATTCAATATCATGTAGAAGTTTCACTTACAGGAAGTATGAATAGATGGGTAGAAGGGAAAGGAAAGCCTTTGTTTCTCCACACAGAGTGACAGAAAGTTCATTCATGACCTGGCTGAAACTGGCAGCTATTCTGGGGCACATGAGTGAAGTAAATATTTTGAGTCACAGCCCTGCAGTCACCATTTCAGATGATGCTGGAACTGCACAGACTGTTTGGACTATGCTGCCACCCTGGAAATGGAAACAGGACACAGGCAATCACAGAAATTCCGGTGCTGGAAGAGTTGCTTCCTTGAGCAACAGTCAAGAATACAAAATTTCTGTCCATAATTGTAAAACATGTTGGTAGATAAGCTCTGATCACCCAAATAAATTAAAGGAAAAAAGAGTATCTCACTTGATGATAAAAATGAGAAGAAAATGCCTTGATATAAATTAACATAAGACTCTATACTATCACTTTCAAAAATACAGAGGAAGATGTTGCTAGAGAAACTTGAAGTTAATTAGCAAATAAATCACTAAAGACTTGAAAATGTAATGTCTATTTTGCCAGTTTTTGAATTTGTTATTTGCATATTATCAGAAGCTCATAGTTAAATGCTTAAGGACGGAAGCAGATGAGAAAAGCAGATTGTCATAGCTTTATCAACACCACACTCTAACCAAGTGAGCTAACCAGCTAGCCCCAATTGTCATAGCTTTAGACCTGCCCCTTATGAGTAGCCAACTCTTTTCATTTCTTCAGTGTTTCAAAAGGCTTTGTCAAAAATTCAGCATTCAACTTGGTGCAGGATCACCAGGAATTCTTACTTTTAAGACAAGGTTCCTTATCAGCCTAAAGCTAAAAATTTTGTTTCTTCGTTTCATGCCTAAAGAATATCTTTTGGAACAACAAGATTATGTCACCTTTTTTGAAAAGGCCAGAGTGAAGAACACCAAGGCATTAGAAAAGCAAGACAGTATACTTCTACTCAGAAGTTAAATGTGATTTTAGTCATTTAATTCCCATTCATTACCAAGACCTGTAAGAATAATGAAATGATTTAAGTCCTTCAAGAACTTATTTTTTGCTAAAAAAAGAAAAAAAATTTGTTAAAACAATGCCACCCCATAGTCATCCTTTAATAAAATAGACAACTTTCAGACGTCTTCAGCAGCTTTTTATCTCAAACATCACTTCTGCTCAGTCATACTTCTTATAACAAATTGCCTAGAAAAAAAAAAAAATCTCGCAACAGAGCTTACTTATTTATGTAAAAACTGATAGGTCACAGAAAGAAATCTCTCTGATCATTCATTAAATAAATAAATCATGAGTACCTCCCATGTCTAAATGCTAGAAATATAGCAATAGATGAGACAGACAAGGTCCTTGCTTTTCAAGGGAGGGAATAATAAAGAATTATAGAAGATATTTTCAGAGAGTCACAAACACTATAAATAAATTTGAGACAATATGATGAAGTATAATCAGACAGGTACTGTCATTATGCATTTATATGCAACCTAATACTACTGTAAAATAATGTATTTCATTGATTCAGAACTACAAATATTCAGATGTTAATATCTCTGAAATCTGAATGTGTACTATAGTCAATGTTGATTTATATTCATAATTACTAGAATTTTTAATACTATATAAACTGTACCTTTTAACATCAATTGTACCCTTACATTTACAGTCAAGTGAATTTTGACAGTTGCCAAGAAAATTCAATGGGAAAGAAACAGTCTTTGCAACAAATGGTGCTGGGACAACTGGATATCTATAAGCAATAAGATTAATTTGGAACCCTACTTCAAATCATACAAAAAAATTAAGTCAAAGTAGATCGACAAACATTTTTAAATGTAAGAGCTAAAACTATAAAACTTTTGGAAGAAAAGAGGAAAAAATCTTCATGAATTTGGGGTAGGCAATGATTTAGGAAACCAAAAGTACAAGTGATAAAAGGATTGATTTTTTTTGATACTCAAAATTAAAAATTACTGTGCTTCAAAAACACAAAAAGTGAAAAAACAACCAACAGAATGGAAAAACAATATTTGCATACTATATATTGGACAAGAGATTTGTATACAGAATAATCTGGGGGAAAAAAACAACTCTTACAACCCAATAATAAAAAACAAGTAACTCAATTAAAAATAGGCAAAGGAATTGAACAGATATTTCTCCAAAGGAGATATAATGGCCAATAAGCAAAAGAAAAGATTCTCAACATCATTAGTCACCAATCAATGCAAATCAAAACCACAATGAAATACAACTTCATACTCAGAAAATGAGTGTCTATAGGGAGGTGGAGAAACTAGAACCTTCATACATTACTAATAGGAATGTAAAATGGTACAGCTACTTTTGAAACTTCTTTGCTGATTTTTTTTTTCCTTTTTGTCTTTTTTTCGTGACCGGCAACGGATCGCAACCCTCAGTGTCGCGCCCGTACCGGACCAGGACCGGCAACGGGATCACAACCCTCGGCGTTGCGCCCGCACCTCG
>NW_007732973.1:75294-87430 GCF_000696425.1 Galeopterus variegatus | reverse complement strand
CGAGGTGCGGGCGCAACGCCGAGGGTTGTGATCCCGTTGCCGGTCCTGGTCCGGTACGGGCGCGACACTGAGGGTTGCGGTCCGTTGCCGGACACGAAAAAAGACAAAAAGGAAAAAAAAAAATCTTTAGCCACAATATTAATTCCAATTGAAATTTCAAGTATTATTAGAGAACAGTGTGAGATCTTTTGGATCACCAAAGGAGGGATGGGCTCAGTAGCTCATTAATAAAGAAACTCTCATTAACAGTGGGGAAAATTCAGATTCAAGACTCCCAAGTTCACCTTCCTATATAAACTCTGGCTCTTTAATAGATAATTTATTTTTAAAATCGTTATTAATATAATGCAGTCGTTCTCAAACTTTGGTATCCATCAGAATTATCTTGCAGAGCTTGTTAAAAATGCATGACCCAGGCCTGACCCAGACCTATTGAGAATCTTTAGTTGTGGGGGTCCCCATCTCTGCTAGAGAAGCTCAACTGAGCATCTTTTGACTAAGAGTGATTAAAAATACAGGTTTCCCAAATCAGATATTAATTATTACTAACCAAGGAAGATGAAAATGAGTTCTTAGGGAAAAAAGATAAATCTGTTTACTTCACATTTGTAAATTCTTTACATTAGGACTTTTCATTTTGCTCTCATCAACATAAGAACATGTCTACATATTTTATCACGCATACATGCTAACACAAACACTTTTAACAAACTAGGCTTCCAAACCCTCTTAAAGACTGGTCCAACTTCCCATACATACTTGATCTGCAAGGAGCATACTCAACAGTCTTTGTTCCATCTTGAAGAAAGCAGGTCCCAACAGGCTCTCTCTCCTGCTTCATCTCAGTCCTCCAGTGGTACAATGGAGCACAGGCCTAAAATCAAAGTTTAGTCCACGACATAAAAATTATCTGAAAAATTAGTGTTTCAGACAATCTGTACTATTTCAGAATATACTGTTACCTTCTAAGCATTAATAGAAATTAATCTAACTACCCTATACCTTAAATAGTTACTTTAATAGTTATTTTGTTTGTTTGGTTTTGCTCTTTGATGGAGGGTAACAAGAATGCTATTTGGGTCATGTTCATATTGAGCAGTCTATTTGATATCCACATGGAAATGCCAAAGAGATAGTATAGAAATATGCCTTTAAAGATCCAGGGAGAATTAAGAACTAGAGATATGAATTTGGGGATTATGACATATAGATTGTATTTCCAGCCATGGGACAGGATAAGAGCCCCTAAGTAAAAAGTGTAGTTAAAGAAAATGAAGGGGCCCAGAATAGGGCTCAGGTACACCCAACATTTGGAAACTGAGCAAAAGAGCCATTAAAGGAGACTGCAAAGGAGCAGCCCACAAAACAGGAGAAAAACCAGGAAAGTATAGTGTTGTGGAAACCCAGGGAAAAAAGTATTTCAAAGTGGGTCAATTCACCTTGTTAAATGATGCTAAGAGGGTGAGAAAGACAAGAATAAATACCAGTGGAAAAATAAGACATCATGAATATATATACAAATACATACCTGCAAGTCAGTGGGGACCTTGCCCTTGCCTATCTGTGAGAAAGACAAGAATAAATACCAGTGGAAAAATAAGACATCATGAATATATATACAAATATATACCTGAAAGTCAGTGGGGACCTTGCCCTTGCCTATCGGTGCCTGACTGGAGGACATGGGAAAAGAATGCAAAATGAAGAAGTGGAAAATAGAAAAGATTTTTGAGAAGAGGAACAGAGGAATGATGCAGTGGCCGAGGAGAAGATGAGACAGAGGAAAGGCCTGTATTTTTGAACAGAGGAAATACTAAAGCATTTGATTAGGCACACTATTCCTAAACTTGGTTGGATAGAAATAAACTGATGGGAGATATCAAGCAGGGCAGGAAAAACAAATAATGTAGGAACAAAGGTGGAAAGAAGCAGAGCCCAGTCCCAGAAGGGAGGGAGAGATGGTTTCCTTAGATGCGGTGGCCTTTGATCAGAGCTATCTTATCTTTTTATGCCCCACACCGTTGAGCACACTAAATTTTACTACCAGTTTGAAACATAAAACTTCCTGTGTCTCCACATAAATTAACTAGAATCACCTGCGAGTAAATATCCAAACGACTTACCAAAATTTTATCCTGCTTCGACCTCACAGATGCTCCAAACCACTGATGGGACTTGAACTCTAATGGATCATCTTTGGCATAATCTCTATTACCTAAAAAAGAATATTGTGAGGGGTGAGAAACAAAATATATTGTTCTATGTATATCAGAGTTTCTTTCTTTCTTTTTTTTTTTTGGTAGCTGACTGATTTGGGGATCCAAGCCCATGACTTTGGTATTACAAGGCTGTACTCTAACCAACCAAAATAACCAGCCAGCCTGATGGAAGAGTCCAACATCTGGTCAAGGAAAAAATTACAGAGATATAAGCACAAAGTATTTTGGGAAGGAGAGAATATTTTTAAAACCTCATTTGTTACTCTTAAAGTCTATTTACAATGATCATTCTTTATAAACATGCATTTCAATAACTATATTGAACAAATATAGCAGATAAGCGTCAATTTTAAGAATGCTAGCCAACATGTAAATATTATCAAAAGGTTTAGTTAAATCATTTCCCTAAACTCCCACCTATCTAAGGTACTGCTTATGGTTATTCAATTCCATTCAGGAGACTTAAGATCAATTGAAGAATTACAAATAATTAATAAGAATTTCAATAATTCTAGGTGTTTTATGGGTAGGGTAAAGGGTGAAATGGTGCTAATTGTATTGTTCTTTTAATTTTTTCATTGTTTTGAAAAAAAATGTTTAATGCGTTAATCTCCAAAGGCCTCTAACAGGAGTCTAAACAACACTGCTCTTTGTGAGTGATCATGAAGGCACCATTTTATAAGTAGAGGAAAGGAAAAAGGAGACATGCAACTAGCTAGTGTGTACCCCTTTACCATAATGACCAAGGTTCCCAACAGTGAGGGGCTTGCCTTTGACACCTATGTTCACCATACTGTCCATACTGGAAAGAACAAACCTCAGTGACTGCTGTGGATTGATGTCTCCCCAAAACTTAGTCCCCACTGGAACAGTGTAAAGAAGGTGGGAAATCCTATTATCGTAATTGAAAGGTGGGGCCTTGAAGAGGTGATTAAGTTGATGGCTTAATGGTGGTCATGGGCATAGTTCTGGGGGTTTTAAAAGGTGAATGCATGAGATTCTCTTTCTTTCTGCTACATCATTTTCTGCCAAGTGAGACCCCTGCATTGCTGTAAAGCCATGACCAAAGAAGGCCCTCGCCAGATATATTGCCTGGACTTTGGACTTTCCAACCTCTGAAACTGTAAGCAATAAATTTTATTTTCTTACAAATTACCCAGTTCCAAATATTTTGCTATAAGCATCAGAAATGGACTAATACAGAAAATTGGTAACAGGAGTGGGATGTTGCTTATAACAAATATACAAAAATGTGGAAGCAGCTTTGGAACTAGATGTTGAGAAAAGGCTGGAAGAATTTGAAGCAGCAAGCTAGAAAAAGCCTAGCTGCTAGTTGGAGTTTAGAAAACCAGGGAAAGTTTGGAACTTCTTAGAGACTGGTTAAGTGGTGGCAACCAGAGTAGTGATAGAAATATGGACAGTAAAGGCTATTCTAAGAAGATCTCAGATGTAAATGAGAAGGCACTTATTAGAAACTGGGGCAAAGATCACCCTTGCTCCGAACTGGCAAGGAACTTGGATGCATTCTGTTTATGCCCCAAAGCTTTATGTAATCTGTAACTTCAAGGTGCTGAAACAGGGTATTTGGCAGTAAAGCATTAAGGAAGGTGCATGGCTATTGCAGAAGCCTATGTTGAGTTATGGCAGAAAAGGCATGAGGTAAAGCCAGAATATATAATTCAAAAGAAAGCAGAGGGGAAAAAATTGGAAAACTTCCAGCCTGGCCACAAAAGCAAGGGTGTAGCCCAGGGACTCTTCACTAAGGAGATGAATATAGAAGAAAGGGATTATCAAGAGAAGGAAAAAAAGATCGTGAAGGAATTTCAGAGATCTTGGAGGATGTGTCTTCCATTACAGGTCCAGAGGTCTAGGAAGACAGAATGGTCTTGGAGAACAGTCCCAAGGCACCATCCACAGGCTCGCTGTCCAGGGCCACGCTGGGACACTGCTTCCAGCACCAGCACCCCAGCTGTTTTGGCTGCTCCAGCCATGGCTAAACTGGCCCCAGGTATGGCTGGACCCATAGCTTTGGAAAACACTAGCTGGAAGCCCTGGCAGTGTCTATGTCGTGTTTAGTCTGCCAGCTCACAGAATGCCAGAGCTGTGGAGGCTTGGGAGCCTCCACCCTGATTTCAAAAGATGTATGGAAAAGCCTGGGGGCCCAGGAAGAGATTGGCCTGGGGACCAATTTACCACAGACAGCCTTTGCTAGACCCATGCCAAGCGGAAATGTGGGGGTGGAGTTGCATCAGAAAAATCCCACCAGCACCATGCACACTGTGGCGGTGAGAAAAGGACCACCACAGAGACCCCAGAATTGTGGAGCTACCAGAGCAGAACACCAGCCTGTGAGAGCTAAAGTGTGGACTAAGACCAGGAAAGCCACAGGAGCAGAGCTACCCAAGGACTTGGGGACTCATCCCCCACATCAGTATGCAGAGGATGTCAAACATGGGAGTCAAGGTACAATGATTTGCCAGCTGTAAGATTTAATGCCTGCCCTGCTGGGTTTTGGACTTGTTTAGGATCTGTTACCACTTTCTTTTGGCCTATTTCTCCCTTTTTGTTTGGGAGTATGTACCCTATGTTTGTCCCACCATTGTATCTTGGAAGTAGATAACTTGTTTGATTACACAGATGGGACTTCGGACTTTTGAGTTGAAACTAGTTAAGACTTTGGGAATGGAGTGAATGTATTTGTATGTGAAAAAGAAATGAGTTTTGGGGTGCCGGGGCGGAATGCTGTGGATTCATGCCTCCCCAAAACTTAGTCAACGCTGTGACAGTGTAAAGACTGTGAGAAATCCTATTATGGTAAATGAAAGGTGGGGCCTTGAAGAGATGATTAAGTTGATGGTTTAATGGTGGTCATGGGCACAGTTCTGAGAGCTTTAAAAGGACAGCATGTGAGAGTCTCTCTCTGTTTGCTCCACCATTTCTGCCATGTGAGATCCCTGCATTGCTGTAAAGCCACCACCAAAGAGGGTCCTCACCAGATGAGTTGCCTGGACTTTGGACTTTCCAGCCTCTGAAACTGTAAGCAATAAATTTCATTTTCTTACAAGTTATCCAGTTCCACAGTTCCAAGTATTTTACTATAAGCAACAGAAATGGACTAACACAGTGACCTAGAGACCACCAAGTAGTCCACATGATCCCTTACATTTCCCATCCTCCCACAGTTCAGTTAAAACCATGAAACTAATTCTTGCCCATAAGCTAGAGCAGAAGTGGCATGTGTCTCTTCCAGGTTGAGTCAGTTAAGGACTGAAATATCCGTTCTCCATATTTTCTCTCTCTCTCATCCATGAGGCTGCTAGACAGGCAGTAGAGTTGCTAGATGAAGGCAGCCTCAGCCCAAGTGTAAGCCACCAAGCACAGCCAAATGACCCACACTAGATGGTGACATGAGTAAGAAAGAATCTTTTGTTCAGTGACTGAGATTTGTGGATATGTTTGTAATTAAGGCATGTTGTTACAGAAGTATAGCCTAGCATATATTGAGTAATATATGTTCTAAAAACATCATGTTATTTCTGAAAGAGCCTGACCTACAACCACAAAGAAGCTTAGCCTTTGGAAGAATTGAATTCAATTGACAGTTTTTCAAGAATTTCAACCATGTTAACAAGTTATTTAATATAATTTTTTTTCTTTTACTCTACTGAAAGCTAATTGTATTTTCTTATTCTGTTGTCAGCTTTCTATTTTATTCCTTTCTACAAAGCAGATGAAGGCATTTTCCCCCATCACATTAATGAAGCAGGAGAAATACAGTATGACTATGAAAAAAACAGCTGGCTCTTAGACAGATTCACCTCTACTCACTGTCCCTTGAGGCCATAAGCTTCATGATAAAATCAGGTCATCTTAACCAAATCAAAAAGGGAAGTTAGTTTATGAGCTACTGCACACGGACAATAGTGCAGCACTGTCACAACTGCTACCTCCTGCTTCTGCTTTTATTTTAAACACAGCCTTTTCAGCAAGATGAAACTCTAAAGATGTCCAAGCAGAAGCAACACTTGTCTATATTAGAGCAAATCACAGGTTGAATAGATATGCCACATCAGAGAGGTTCAAATTAAGGCTCTGTATATTTTCCTGTACTCTAAAACTTCCAATGTCAAAATAAAATAATGCAGTGGGACAGACCCAACATCACTATATTCTTGCCAACACAAGTATTCCTGACTAGAAAAAGAAAAAAAAAAAAAAGGAAAAAAACAAAACAAGTATTCCTGCCTACATGACAACTGAGATAGATTACTCAAATATGACAATATCATGAAAGACAATAAAAGTACGTAACTGTTCCTGATTAAAAGAGATCAATGAGACATAGCGGCCTAATGCAAGACGTGATCCTTGATTGTGTCTGATGTCTCAAAAATTTTGCTAAGGGCCGGCCCGTGGCTCACTCGGTAGAGTGCGGTGCTGATAACACCAAGGCCCCGGGTTCGGATCCCATATAGGGATGGCCGGTTGGCTCACTGGCTCATCCTTTTTATGTAAAATAGATATGTTAAGTCACTATAAATTAAATTAAATTAAAATTAAAATTATTATTATATATATATAAATATATGTATATTTTTTTCCCTTCTTAACAATATATCAATATGTCAATAATAAAGTTAGACCTACAGTACCATTTTCATTGTTGGGTAGCACCCCATTATACAACAATACAATAATTTATTTAATCAATCCCTAACAGCTCCTTCAACTTCAAATTTAGGAGTATTTCTATTTTGATTTAAGAGACCTATATATTCCCTCAAAGTCACATCTACTTCCTCCTCCAATATACATAAGAATCTCAGCAAAGTGTATCATTGGGGTCTGGGACATAAAATAAACTAAGATAAGGTAATAAACCCTCCAGAATATGGTGTGTAGAACAGAATTTTATTCTAACAGATAAACTTCTAAAAAGGCTTTAAGATGTACTTATTTTTATAAGTAAGAGTTCCTTATCCTTGGCTCAGTTCCTAGTCTCTGAAATAAGTCATTCTCATTACCACCCACAGGTCTTTGTACCCAAGACCCTTTTGCCTGGAAAACCTTTTCTTTCCATTCTGGATTCAAATTCTACATGAAAATTCAGTTGTAGTTGTCCACTCATGACCCTAATGTATGATGAAATGGTAGTCTGCCTCTTAAGGAAATATTTGCCTAACACAAAAGGCAATCGTAAGAACAAGCAATTATGGTGGAGGAACGGTAGAGGAATGTGGAAAGAGTTATGGAGAAAGAGTGGCACAGGACAGGTGAGGGGACGTTTTCTGAGCCAATAGAAAATCTTGTACAAAGAAATGAAAGATGAAAAATTAAATTTGAAAAACTAATTTGAAAAATAAATTGAGCTTTACTAAAACTTAAATGTTCAAAAACAACAGCCCTTAAAGTACCATGATAAGAATGGGCTTCCTGGGAATTTAGCATAGAGGGATTCCTTAGCATGCCCTCTATGGTAAGCAATTTTTCTTCAATTATTATATTCCTGAAAAGTTGAAGAGAAGTTTCCTCTCTGTAAAATGTTATTCGATTCTCTTCTTACCACTTTGAAAAAGTGTCTCCATAAAGGTTTTTCTCAACAAATGTACTTTTCTGTAAATGTGTATATGGTGGCAAAAGATGCTGTTGTATATTGTCAAGTAGCATATGCTTGTCACAGCTACCATATTCTATTTTGAAAAAGTATCAAAAACATCCCTTGCCTTTATGATTATAGATATCATTCTTTGTGGACATCAGGCTTAGCTTAATCTAGAAAATGTCACAGAAAATAAGTACAAATTTTATATATCTTTTTGGCTTTATATTCATCATCAAGTATTGTAGAGCACAAAAATCAATAGTTCTTTCCATATTGAAGGCTATAGAAAATGTCACAGAAAATAAGTACAAATTTTATATATCTTTTTGGCTTTATATTCATCATCAGGTATTGTAGAGCACAAAAATCAATAGTTCTTTCCATATTGAAGGCTATATACCAGGGCTGGCCCGTGGCTCACTCGGGAGAGTGCGGTGCTGACAACACCAAGTCAAGGGTTACGTTCCCCTTACCGGTCATCTTTTTAAAAAAAAAAAAAAAAGAAGGCTATACACCAGTAGTGTTTAATGAGAATGACGGAGCATCAGTCAAAGGTGAAAGAGCATCACACACTATGGCTCTTTTTGATGAAAAAGAAAATTTGAAAAACTAATTTGAAAAGTAAACTTGGAGTTTTACTAAAACTTAGATATGCTCAAAAACAACAGCCACGTCTTAAAGTACCATGTGATTAGATATGTTTTCAATTACATTACTAATCAAAAGAAGCCAAATATAACTGGATATAATGTACTGGCATCCAAAATTTAGTCGATAGTCTTAAAAAATATATATCATCCACTGCCGTCAATGCCTTCAGCTTCAACAGAGTGATAAATTCAAATTATCATTTTTTCAAAAAGTTTGCTCAATAGGAAGTTTTTCTTTACTAATTGGATTTCTTTTTTTTTCCAGAAACTAAGTCTTAAAATACTTGATTCAATATCATGTAGAAGTTTCACTTACAGGAAGTATGAATAGATGGGTAGAAGGGAAAGGAAAGCCTTTGTTTCTCCACACAGAGTGACAGAAAGTTCATTCATGACCTGGCTGAAACTGGCAGCTATTCTGGGGCACATGAGTGAAGTAAATATTTTGAGTCACAGCCCTGCAGTCACCATTTCAGATGATGCTGGAACTGCACAGACTGTTTGGACTATGCTGCCACCCTGGAAATGGAAACAGGACACAGGCAATCACAGAAATTCCGGTGCTGGAAGAGTTGCTTCCTTGAGCAACAGTCAAGAATACAAAATTTCTGTCCATAATTGTAAAACATGTTGGTAGATAAGCTCTGATCACCCAAATAAATTAAAGGAAAAAAGAGTATCTCACTTGATGATAAAAATGAGAAGAAAATGCCTTGATATAAATTAACATAAGACTCTATACTATCACTTTCAAAAATACAGAGGAAGATGTTGCTAGAGAAACTTGAAGTTAATTAGCAAATAAATCACTAAAGACTTGAAAATGTAATGTCTATTTTGCCAGTTTTTGAATTTGTTATTTGCATATTATCAGAAGCTCATAGTTAAATGCTTAAGGACGGAAGCAGATGAGAAAAGCAGATTGTCATAGCTTTATCAACACCACACTCTAACCAAGTGAGCTAACCAGCTAGCCCCAATTGTCATAGCTTTAGACCTGCCCCTTATGAGTAGCCAACTCTTTTCATTTCTTCAGTGTTTCAAAAGGCTTTGTCAAAAATTCAGCATTCAACTTGGTGCAGGATCACCAGGAATTCTTACTTTTAAGACAAGGTTCCTTATCAGCCTAAAGCTAAAAATTTTGTTTCTTCGTTTCATGCCTAAAGAATATCTTTTGGAACAACAAGATTATGTCACCTTTTTTGAAAAGGCCAGAGTGAAGAACACCAAGGCATTAGAAAAGCAAGACAGTATACTTCTACTCAGAAGTTAAATGTGATTTTAGTCATTTAATTCCCATTCATTACCAAGACCTGTAAGAATAATGAAATGATTTAAGTCCTTCAAGAACTTATTTTTTGCTAAAAAAAGAAAAAAAATTTGTTAAAACAATGCCACCCCATAGTCATCCTTTAATAAAATAGACAACTTTCAGACGTCTTCAGCAGCTTTTTATCTCAAACATCACTTCTGCTCAGTCATACTTCTTATAACAAATTGCCTAGAAAAAAAAAAAAATCTCGCAACAGAGCTTACTTATTTATGTAAAAACTGATAGGTCACAGAAAGAAATCTCTCTGATCATTCATTAAATAAATAAATCATGAGTACCTCCCATGTCTAAATGCTAGAAATATAGCAATAGATGAGACAGACAAGGTCCTTGCTTTTCAAGGGAGGGAATAATAAAGAATTATAGAAGATATTTTCAGAGAGTCACAAACACTATAAATAAATTTGAGACAATATGATGAAGTATAATCAGACAGGTACTGTCATTATGCATTTATATGCAACCTAATACTACTGTAAAATAATGTATTTCATTGATTCAGAACTACAAATATTCAGATGTTAATATCTCTGAAATCTGAATGTGTACTATAGTCAATGTTGATTTATATTCATAATTACTAGAATTTTTAATACTATATAAACTGTACCTTTTAACATCAATTGTACCCTTACATTTACAGTCAAGTGAATTTTGACAGTTGCCAAGAAAATTCAATGGGAAAGAAACAGTCTTTGCAACAAATGGTGCTGGGACAACTGGATATCTATAAGCAATAAGATTAATTTGGAACCCTACTTCAAATCATACAAAAAAATTAAGTCAAAGTAGATCGACAAACATTTTTAAATGTAAGAGCTAAAACTATAAAACTTTTGGAAGAAAAGAGGAAAAAATCTTCATGAATTTGGGGTAGGCAATGATTTAGGAAACCAAAAGTACAAGTGATAAAAGGATTGATTTTTTTTGATACTCAAAATTAAAAATTACTGTGCTTCAAAAACACAAAAAGTGAAAAAACAACCAACAGAATGGAAAAACAATATTTGCATACTATATATTGGACAAGAGATTTGTATACAGAATAATCTGGGGGAAAAAAACAACTCTTACAACCCAATAATAAAAAACAAGTAACTCAATTAAAAATAGGCAAAGGAATTGAACAGATATTTCTCCAAAGGAGATATAATGGCCAATAAGCAAAAGAAAAGATTCTCAACATCATTAGTCACCAATCAATGCAAATCAAAACCACAATGAAATACAACTTCATACTCAGAAAATGAGTGTCTATAGGGAGGTGGAGAAACTAGAACCTTCATACATTACTAATAGGAATGTAAAATGGTACAGCTACTTTTGAAACTTCTTTGCTGATTTTTTTTTTCCTTTTTGTCTTTTTTTCGTGACCGGCAACGGATCGCAACCCTCAGTGTCGCGCCCGTACCGGACCAGGACCGGCAACGGGATCACAACCCTCGGTGTTGCGCCCGCACCTTGCTCAGCCAGTGAGCGGCCGGTCTGTATGTGGGATCCGAACCCTCGGCGGGAGCGCCGCCGCGCTCTCAAGCGGCACACTGTAGCAGTGCGCCACCGGGCCGGCCCCCTTTGCTGATTTTTTAAAAAATTAAATATAAGTTATCATATGACCCAGCAATTCCACTCCTAGGTATCTATCCAAGAGAAATGAAAAAGTTTATAGAAAAACAGAATTGAAAAGACAATACAAATCATTCCATGAACTTTTCATTCTAGCCAAAATGTGGAAACAACCCAAATGTGCATCTACTGGTGAACAGATAAACAAGCTATTTATCCATTCAATGGAATACTATTCGGCAATAAAAAGGAGTGTAGCACTGATACATGCTACAACATGGATGACCATATATTATATAATTCCTAATTATATGAACTATCCAAAAGAAATATACAAAGAAAATAGAGTAGGGGTTGCTGAGGGCTGGAGTTACAAATGGGGAGACACTAATAATGGACACAAGGTTTCTTTTTAGGGTGAAAGAAATCTGGAATCAGATTGCAGTAACATCTATAAAACTCTATAAATATGGTACAATTCACTGAATTATACATTTAAAATAGGTGAATGTTATGATAAATTATACCTCAATAAAGCTATTTTTTACAAATGACAAACTTGTCAGGTGGAAAGGTAGCTACAACATTGAAAAGAAATGTAGGGATATAATAAAGACTATTTTTCAAAATTAATTAAAAATAAACAGATGTGTGGGCCGGCCCGGTGGCGCACTGCTACAGTGCGCCGCTTGAGAGCGCGGCGGCACTCCTGCCGAGGGTTCGGATCCCACATACAGACCGGCCGCTCACTGGCTGAGCGAGGTGCGGG
>NW_007732973.1:67114-75166 GCF_000696425.1 Galeopterus variegatus | reverse complement strand
GGTCCGGTACGGGTGCGACACTGAGGGTTGTGATCCGTTGCCGGTCACGAAAAAAAAAAAAGAAAAAAATAAAAATAAACAGATGTGTCAGTAGAGTAATAGATCAAGAATAAGAGAGAATACAAAAAAAAAGTAATAAGCATATGAAAAAAGACTCAACTCTGCCAAAAATAACAGAAATGTAAATGAAAACAAGATACATGTTTCACTTGTCAGACTACAAAAGACAGTATCGAATTTGGTTCAGAGATAGGTTGTATCAATAGGTTGGCAAAAATGTGTCATATCTTATAAACACATTCTTTTGACTTCTAAATTTAATTTTTAGAAATTAATCCCCCCCAAAACTTAAGAATATGAACTAGACCAATAAGCATGTTCAGTTTTGTTATAAAACAAAACGTCCAACACAATAGGAAATAGATTAAGCATATTATTATTTTATGTATTTACACGCACACAGACTGTACACAGGTCACAGGGTACATTCACAAATGCACGCACACACACACACACACACACACACACACACACACACAGTATATCCTATTGACATGGTTTCCTTAGTGGTGGGATTTAGGTGATTTTTATTTTCTTTTTGCCCCTAAGTGTTTTCTCATATTTTCATCAACGGACATGCATTATTCATATAATGTTCTAAAAGGTTAAAAAAAAAAGTAGTGTGGATATGTATCCATTAATCTTCACATACAAAAGCTTAGTTAGGAGTTACCACGTAATCTCTTAGTTAACGTAATTGTTTACGTTCTCATCTCATACACAGAAAGGAGTTTTAGTTCATAAAATTCAAGAACATTTCTATCTTCCTAGCATTTTTTAAGCATTAACCTTCCTGGGAACCTCTACTCTATGCCATAGAATCATTAAAAAAAAAATCAAAATTCTAGATATTATTGAAGATGAAAAGGGAGATTAATAAATTTTCTGAATTTGCAAGGAAATAGTTTCTTAATTTACTTAAGAAACTCTGATAAACAATAAATAGTGTTAAGATTTAATATTAATGAAAGGACAATTTGCTTTATAAACTTCCGTGAAGATGAAAAGGGAGATTAATAAATTTTCTGAATTTGCAAGGAAATAGTTTCTTAATTTATTTAAGAAACTCTGATAAACAATAAATAGTGTTAAGATTTAATATTAATGAAAGGACAATTTGCTTTATAAACTTCCGAAGTGTTTTTATACTTCTCTAGAAGCATAACTGTATTGACTTAAAATGGCAAGTGACAAAGGTCCCCAAATCAAAAGTGGATGGACACAGACTACTACAAAATTAATCATTTATATATTTAAAAGTAAGTTCTGAAATTATAACCCATGAACAGAGGAACCGTTATTCATTTACACAGAACTGCCCAGAAACATCTTTTACATAAAATAAGATACAACTGTTTTCTAAAAGTAAACAAGAAGAGTCAGAAAAGTAGATCTGGAAGAAAAATGGATGAAGTTTGTTTCACTGGAATTGGTATTTTTTTATTGAGTTATTATTACCACAGTAAACAGAGAATCGAAATCTCCTTCTCCTTCCATGAGCAATTCCAATGGTTCTGCTGCAGCCTAAGCACAAAGAATACAGCCCTTTGGAAAACACTCACCACATTATCAATGCTGGTTTGTTTCTGTCTAGCAATGAGAAGGAAATGATTCTGAAAGCATCTAACATTTTAAAACAAAAACTCTTTACTGGAGATTAAAAAAAAAAAAGCCAATCCAATTTTGTCCTAAAAGACTGGATGTGAGTTGGGTCAAATTGAACAGGCAAGGGGATGGACTTAAAAGATCATGTGAGTTTAGTTTTGGTAAAACTAAATGTTACCAAAACTTTTAGTTAAAAGTTTTGTAAATGTTAAAATACCAACTAGTTGCAGGAGTATTAGTTAATTAGTAATAAAGGAATAAAATAATTGGACTACATGTTTTCTAAGGTGGCTTACTAGCTCACCAACTGCATAATTCGGTACCTGGAGATGACAGATTAAAACAGGAGAAACATTTTCGTTGAAAAAAATTACTTATAAATTTATTTTGTATTAACAAGGGAGGCTAATTTTCTTTTTGCTTTTAACTTTTTAATTTATAGGACTGACACAACTGTACAAATCTCTAGACACAACTCTGCAAGACAGAAAATTTACCAAGAGGAGGAAGTTAAACCTACAGGAGGCTATTTTAGAGTCTGCCAATGCCTTAATTGCAATGAGATGAAAATTGTATGGCACAGAGGCTAGAAGACAACTAGAAGTTTTATATTCTCTATTAGATACAAAGCCTAGTAATATATAGAAAATACTCCTCAGCACTTTTCTTGATCAGAGAACTGGCATGGACAGGGTTTACCCCCAACCGAGCCTTTCTGGAAACAAGTGGTAAGTGTTCCAGCAAGTTTTTTTAGATGGGAAGCAGAGTAATCTGACTTTTGGCCTCCTCAAGGACAGCCGTGGTTGACAGGAGGTGATATCCATTCACTGTACGTGGAACATAAAGGTAGAAGCTTCTCTTTTTTTTAAAGGGACATATTTAATAAGCATACAGGTTAGTCTGTATTTCTAAGCAAAGAGACTTTGGCAATGCAGGTGATATGTGTTCTCCTCCCGCAATGCAGATCAGCAGTCTGTCTTCCTGGAAAAGAAATACTATTGAGAAAACTGGGCAATGATCATTCTGTTATTAACATCTGCTTCCCTAGAAAAAGAAAATATGATATGAAAAGAGGATTTTTCCAAATGTTGCAACATAGAGGTTAAAATGAAAATAAAGATATAATCCATTTACGAATATCCACAATATCTTTCTTTCCTTTTCCATAACTATTTACTTCCCCAAAGTTCTAGTATGGACATGATATAAACAATCCTTCATTGTTTACAAAGCACCTCTATAGACCTTATCTCATGTGATCCATATGACAACCATTTGAGGGATAGGTATGCTTAATTGACAAACGGGAAAATTGAGGCTGGCAAACTTAAGTCACTTGCCAAGGTCACACCTTGTAAGTATCAGAGCTTGAATCTGAGCCTACATCTTCTAAATCTAGTTTACATTCCTCATAACCACAGCTACCAATGGAAAAAGAACAAGAGAGAGAATGATGCCTACTTATCCAAGCATGGTTTGTGCCTGGAAATAGCTTACAATATAAACAGTAGCAATTAACAAAATATATAAAAGGGCACTGTTGTGCATAGAATAATGCCTCCCCTGAGATATCCAAGTCCTAATTCCCAGAATCTTACACATGAATATGTTACCTTTAATGGCAGAAAGGACTTTGCAGATGTGATCAAATTAAGGGCCTTGAAATGGATAATCTAGATTATTTTAGTGGACCCACTGTAATCACAAGAGGGAGGCAGGAGAGTCAATGTTAGAGTGACACAGCATAAGAAAGACTACAGTAGTCTCTGCTGGCTTTGAAGATGGAGGAAGGGGCAACAAACCAAGGAATATCTGGTGGCGTCTAGAAGCTGAAAAAGGCAATAAAACAAGATTCTCCCCACAGAGCCTTGAGAAGAAATGCAGCATTGCTGACACCTTGATTTCAGCCCAGTGAGATCCATTTTAGACATTTGACCTCCAGAACTGAAGATAATAAATTTGTGTTGTTTTAAGCCACCAAATTTATGGTAACTTATGACAACAGCAATGGGAAACTAATATGTCATGAAGACAAAATTGAGATAACCCCAAGATGAAATTTTCATTTTCACTAATTCCGCAATTCTTCAAAGTTCACATTAGTCTGTCAATTTAGAAAAAAGCACGTTTTCAGCCATCATGCAGACCTTCTTTAAAATCTGTAAGTTGTGAGGAGTCACTGGATGAAAGGGTTTAAAAATCCAAGAGGGCAACTGCTGTCTTAAAAGCAAGCTGTAATACTTCATTCACTACATAAAAATGTAAAATAAAAAAAGCAGGCCTTTTTTTTTTACATCCTAGTTGTGGCTTTGTTTACACATTACGTCAAGAAAATCAGAGGGAAAAAGAAAAATAAAGAAGACAAACAAGAGTCAAGAGCTTGAAAGAAAACTAACAGAGCACATTTCAAAGCTAAATTTCACAGATCCAAAAGATAACACATTTTAGGCTGAGATTTCCTTTTGTTCCCAAAGGCTCGATAAAGCATAAATATTACTCAAAAATCAAAGCAGCAAGTAGTCTTGCCATCTTGAATTTAACTTTCTGCTAAATTAAAGTTTTCATCACAGAACCTTATATCTTTCCTTAATTGTTTAAAAGGTATGTCTGAAATATTTTGAAGATTTCCGTAATATTTATTATTTCATATAACCTTTATAATTCTAGCAAAAAATAACTAGGAAAATTAATACGATGGGTACAGAAAGTATTAATTTCTCTGTAATGTTCATTCAACTATACTTAACATGGCAAGGAATCAGGGATCCAAAGTCTACACACTGAGCTCAATCTTTTTATTTTAAATATAATACTCTATATGCATTAAGCTTTAATGGTGAATTTATTTGGTTAGGCTGCTTGTTTATAGAATATTTTCAAAACTCATTTAGGGCTGGCCAGTTAGCTCAGTTGGTTAGAGTGTGGTACTGATAACACCAAGGTCCAGGGTTCAATACCTCTGCTGGCCATATTCCAAAAAATTAAATAAATGTAAATAAATTTTAAAAAACAACAACAACAAGAAACCTCATTTAGAGCCTTCCTCAGCTAACTTCCAGCTTCACGTCTTATCATGCCCTGAACAACTCAACTTCCCCTGCCCCACACACATATAAGCCTTGTACCCACATGCATACAACAGACTTCAAAAAGTTCATGGAAAAATAGAATTAAAAGATAATACATATTTTTCCCATGAACTTTTTCAAGTACCTCATATATACTATATACAGATCACATGGAATCACTTTATTTTCACTCATTAATAAGTATGCACATACTGTTTTCTTTACCTGGAACCCTCTTCCACATCTGGCAAATTTCACCTCATTTTTCATTAGCTAGCTCAAATTTCGCCAACTAATCTAGCAAGCCATCTTTAAAGTCCCCAGGCAGAGTTAGGTATTTTTCAGCTCTGCTTCCTTTATTTGGGTATAAATTTACTTGTGTCTAATGATTGAAGGTAAAGTAGAATAAATTTAGACTGGTCTTTCAAACATATTTTTGAAAGCCCCCTCCCCCCACCCCCCCATCATGCTCAGGGGTAGGAAGGAAAGCACATAAGAAACTTAGTGTTATGCTATCTTAAAACCACAATTCAGACCTTCTTCCTTAGCTAGTAGTGCATATCTGAATGCATGTGGCAAGCCACAGTAATGTGGCCTTCCAATCAGTTATACACTATATAATATCCAGGTACATCTTCGGTAAATACAAAGTAACATTAGTCTATGAATTATTGATTAGCCGAACAGATAAACTGTGTATCTGTAAAGGATTTTTTCTTTCTATCACCCTATTTCCAACCAAAAAGAGACAAAGACAACCTGTTGCTCCTATTCTTTTTCTTCTCTTGAAGGACCCTAAGTTTTCAGTTCCTATACAAGCTCATAATCTTTCCTTTCTTAGTTGTGCAAGATAAAACAGGCTTTCCCTGCCTTTCATAGGTGTGAGACTTAGATTCAGCCAATCAGATACTACAATAAAAGCTTTGAATGTCTAGCAAATGATACAGAGAAGCAGGATCAGTAAGAAATTATTCTCATGGTGCTGTTACAAATTCAGCGCCAGCAGTTCAAGCAGTAGTAAAATCCAGCATTAGTGGTTCCTCTGTTAGCTTCTCTTGGTTCCTGCCCATATTTCGGAAATGTGTTAGGTTACTGATACCCTTCCAACTAATTCTTGTTCAGCTAAATTTAGCCAGAGTCTATTTCTATTGTTTTTCATGAAGAACCCAACACTTGCATGCAATATACACATCTATGCAACCTACCATATGCCAGACACTTCTCTGTACACTGTCAGAGAATAAATGTGTACACTGTGCATTCTGAACACTGTACACTGTGGTGAGAAGAAATAAATTTGTTCCCTGCCTTTAGGGAGCTTACAGTCTAGTCAGGAAAACAAACATATCATAAGATCATCAGAACAACAACCACCAAAAAAATCAATGTGAAAGAACTCACTTACTGCACTAAGACTGACAATATGGCAGAACCTGACCTAAAAGGAGGAGGGGGAGAGGAAAGAACTATTTAACAATATACTATGTAGCACCAAGCAATTATATCATCTCCATAAAATATATTACTGTAAAAATTTTTATTGTGACCTGGAGCTAGCTGAGGTTTGTTCTTTTTTTGTAAAAAGGAATAAAGTCACTATTACTTTTTCAAAGAAGGATAAACAGATTAAGAAATAAATGAGCCTAGAGTACTTCATATGGCTACAGATCTCAAACGTTGATGCAACAACCCTTCGGGTTTATTATCGTTCACCTAAACTTTCAGACTCAAAAAACTACCAATGGCCACACATAGCACCAGTCTATTTAGAAGGCTATAGGACAGAACCACAGCTTTCCAGCAGGATAGGGCCAGACATATCTTTCTGGTGAGAGTCCTTATGTGAATTTTCCTGTATAGCAGTCCATGCAGCTGTCCAGAGCTCTTCTCTTTGTGCCACCAGGTGATGGCTCAGATATGAAGAAACAAGATGTGGTGGGCACAGGAGCCACCCTGTCTTTAAAGCCTCTTGCCCCATAGGAATGATATCTCTTGCAACAACTCCATAGCAATAGCTTCCAGAATCCCCATAAAGGACGTGCCAATTACAAGAGTCACTGTACTCAAGAAACCCCAAAGCTATAGCATCCCCATCAGGTTCTTAATCTATTGATAGTTTCTCCAAGTCCTAATGCAATTTACCAACCAGGTGCCATTTTTAGCGTAAACAACAATACCTAGTCAGTCACTCAGGTTCTCAGTAAAACAGAACAAGAAACTTAAAGGAAGATCAAACTGGCATGCAGAATAAGAAAGGTTTTGATAACCATTTTCCAACAGTTATAATATTACTGGTAATAATCTGTTTTCATGTCTCTATATGTATTATTCAGTTTAGGCTAGATTGTACTATAGTAACAAGCATCCCCCAAATCTAAAATAGTTAAAAATAACAAAGGATTATAATATTACTGGTAATAATCTGTTTTCATGTCTCTATATGTATTATTCAGTTTAGGCTATATTGTACTATAGTAACAAGCATCCCCCAAATCTAAAATAGTTAAAAATAACAAAGGATTTTTTTTTTTTTACACTACATGTGAGTAAGAGACTAAGCTTCATGTCTTCCTCACTCTGGGACTCAGGGTGACAGAAGCTTTCATTTAAACTATCACTACTTGCTATGATATCTGCTAAGGGGCAGAATAATGCCCCAGCCCTTAAAACCCTTCTACCCACAAAATACACACTTCTACTCATGTTTTCTTGGCCTGAAAAAGTCACATGAGCATACCCAGATTCTTCCCCGAAGAGTTTTAGAAATGTGACTATTGATGAAGAGTTGTAATATCTACCACATCATGCAATCAGAGCTAATTTTCTCAAGATTATTTTGTAAATTAATTTCCCAGATATTAAAAACATGAAGACAGAGACCTTTTAAGCATTAAAATCTGTTCTAAACTCAAAAACACAATAAAGTAAATAAACTAACAATTTAAACTCTGTGTGATCACCCCAGGAGTGTAGTATAGAATACGGAAAGGTAGGTAATTTTCCCCAAGTAACATTGTTAAAAATGGCAGAGTCTGGATTTGAACCTAAGTCTGTCTGACTGCAAGGTTTATTTCCTTTTTATGTACAACAAATAATGGAGTGAGTGAAAAAAGAAGAGCCAAAGAGGAAACTCCACAAGAGGCATAAGGAGTTTCAGGCAAAGAGCAGAAAACTGTAAGTAAGGAGGGAATGGGCAATGGGCAAATTGTAAAAGAGCAGTCCAGTAAAATGAGGGACAACACGTGTCTGCTGAAGTTGGCAACTAGGCTGCCATAAGATCTTGATTAGAACCATTGTTGGGTTGGGGTTGGGTGTTAGA
>NW_007732973.1:48355-67104 GCF_000696425.1 Galeopterus variegatus | reverse complement strand
CCCCTCGGGATGCTGGAAAAGACAGAAGACATTTGTAGTGCAAACTTTTTTTCAGTTGTATCTCTTCCATGAAAATCAGTACATTCTAATGGTGCTGTTTTTAGACACACATTTTCTTGAAAAGATTGTTGAAATCTATTATTGTCCTCTTAAATTCAAATAAACACCACTTAGATAAATATTCTAATGCAAAAAAAAAAATGAAGTCTTAATTTATATATTCTTTTCATGAGGGAAGTCTCAGAAGTTATACAAAAAGATTACAGAACTATCATAAACAGAGACAAATAAAAACAGATCAAAAAATATATATGTGTGTATGTTTGGACATCCTCAATATACAAAAAGCTCTTATAACCCATTTATTAGTTCGTTCATTCATCAATTCAGTTTATTACGCACTGATTTGTGCCAGGCACCAGACATCAGTGTTTCAGTAATGAACAAAACAGTAGTTAACTATTCTCATGGAACTTAATCCTAACTAAAAGAAAGAAACATTCTTAATTAGGATTGTCTAGGCCCTGGAGTTTCAGTAGTGAACAAAACAGATAAAAAAAACTGTCCTCATGGTGCTTAATCTTAATTAAGAGAAAGAGACATTCACAAAAAAATAACTTATAAACAATACAAACACTACAGGGAAAAATAAAGCAGAGAAGAGGATGGCAATACAAGGTGGGGAAGGGGAGTTATAATTTTAAATAAGATAGGGCATTACTAACAAGATGGTAATGGAAAATTCTCAGAGATGGTGATAAAGGGTACCCCATGGACATTGGGAGAAGAAAGTTCCCACAAAGGGAACAGCCCAGGCAAGGGTGAGGTGGAAATATGCCTTCAGTTTACAAGTCATGACAAAGAGACCCAGTGAATCAAGGGAGGAAGGAAAGTGAGGTCAGGGTTTTATTCCCCTGCTCCTCCCTTCTGGTTATTTTTACACATGGCCCTGTCCACCTCTGTCTTTGGCCTGTCTTTTGGCCTAGAGGTCAAATTTTCACTAATGCCGATGTATAACAAATCCCTGCACAATCCTTTGTAAATAGTGGAGCTCTTCTAACTACCCTAATTTAAGTGTGCTACCTTGTTCCTGACAGTGCCATGACTAATTCAGAAGTCTAGGGCAATAGTCCAGATGGAAGACAGTGGTGGCTTGGACCAGGATGCTAGCAGTGGAATGATGAGAAGCAGTAAGATTTTGACTTGCTGACAGATTTAATGTCAAGCATGACTCCAGATTATGATGTAAGCAAAAGGATGGAGTGTCATCAACTTAGATCCATTTCACTTATTTATTTTTTTCCTTTTTTTTTTTATTGAAACATAATTGATTCCATATATATGTGGGGTACTGAGTTGAACATCAATACCTGCATGCAATACGTGATGCTCAAATCAGAATAATTAGTTTATTCAACATTATAAAATGTAATCATTTTGTGTGGCCCTTTACCAATTTTTCATTAACCCCCTTCCCCTTCACCTCAACCTTTCCCACCTATAGTAACCTCAGTTCTGTTCTCTCCTTTTGAAAGTTCAAAGTATTATTGTGATTAGCTATATCTTTCTTTTTTATTTTCTTTCTTAATTTTTTTAGCTTCCACTTATGAGTGAGGACATGTGCTGTCTCTCTGTTACCTGACTTATTTCCTTTAACATAATTTTCTCTAAGTTCATCCATGTTACTGTGAAAGGCAGAATTTCATTCATTTTTATGGCAGAGTAGTATTCCATTTGAGTACATATACCACAATTTCCTTATCCAGTAACCCACTGATGGACATTTAGGTTGGTTCTAACTCTTGGCTATTGTAAATAGAGCTGTGATATAAACACGGAGGTGTAGGTACCCCTTCAACAAGATGATTTCTATTCCTTTGGGTATATACCCTACAGTGAGATCGCTGCATCATATGGCAGTTGTATCTATAGTTGTTTGAGGAAACTCCATACTGTTTTCAATAATGGCTGCACTAATTTACAGTCCCATCAACAATGTAGGAGGGTTCCCCTTTTTCTGCATACTTGCCAGCATTTGTTATTCTCTGTCCTTTTGATAATAGCCAGTCTAACTGGGGTGAGAAGATCTCACTGTGATTTTGCTCTCCATGAGAATGGATTTCTGGGTTCTCTATTCTGTTCCATTGGTCCATGTGTCTATTTTTATGCCAGGACCATTTTGTTTTGGTTACTATAGCTTTGTTGTATAATTTGAAGTCAGGTATTGTAATGTCTCCAGCTTTATTTTTTTTGCTCAGGATTGCTTTGGCTATTTGGAGTCTTGTTGTTCCATATGAATATTAGGATTGTTTTTTTCTATTACTGTGAAGAATGTAATTGTATTTGGGGATTGCATTGAATCTTAGATTGTTTTGAGTAGTATGGACATTTTCACAATGTTTACTCTTTCAATCCAAGGGCATGGAATGGTGTTCCATCTTTTTGTATCCTCTCTAATTTCTTTCAGCAGAGATTTGTAGTTTTCATAGTACAGATCTTTCACCTCTTTGGTTAAATTTATTCCTAGGTTTTTTTTGTTTGGTTTGGTTTGGTTTGGTGACTATTGTAAATGGGCTTGCTTTCTTGATTTCTTTTCCTGTTACTCATTGTTGGAGTATAAAAACACTACTGATTTTTGCATGTTGATTTTGTGTCCTGCAACTTTACTGAAATAATTTATTAGCTCTAAAAGTTTTTTGATAGTCTTTAGGTTTTTGTATATATTGTATTATGTCACCTGCAGACAGGGACAGTTTGACCTTGTCTTTTCCAATCTGGATGCACATTATTTCTTTCTCTTGCCTGATTGCTCTGGCTAGTACTTCCAACATTATGTTAAATAGAAGATAATCCCCATTCAGGATGATACTGGTGGTGGGTTTGTCCTATATGGCTTTTATTATTTTGAGATATTTCCCTTCCATACCTAATTTGCTGAGAGTTTTTATCATGAAGGGATGTTGAATTTTGTCAAATACTTCTTCTGCATCAATTGAGATACTCATATGGTTTTTGTCCTTGGTTACATTGACTTGCATATGTTGAACCATCCTTGCATCCCTGAGATGAATCCCATTTGACCATCATGTATAACTTTTTTTAATGTGTTGCTTTATTCTGTTTGCTAATATTTTGTTGAGTTCATCAAAGATACTAGCCTGTAGTTTTCTTTTTTTGTTGTTTTATCTTTGTCTCGTTTGGTATCAGAGTGATGCTGGCCTCATAGAATGAGTTTGGGAGAATGGCCTCTGTTTCAATTTTTTGCAATAGCTTTAAGAATTAGAATTCATTCCTCTTTAAAGATTAGGTATAGAATTCAGTACTAAAGCCACCTGGTCCTGGGCTTTTTTTTGTTTGTTGGGAGATTACTGATTACTACTTCAATCATGAGTTTGGGAGAATGGCCTCTGTTTCAATTTTTTGCAATAGCTTTAAGAATTAGAATTCACTCCTCTTTAAAGATTAGGTATAGAATTCAGTACTAAAGCCACCTGGTCCTGGGCTTTTTTTTGTTTGTTGGGAGATTACTGATTACTACTTCAATCTCGTTGCTTGTTATTGGCCTGTTCAGGTTTTCTATTTCTTCTTGGTTCCGTCTTGGTAGTTTGTATGTGCCCAGAAATGTATCCATTTCCTCCAGGTTTTCAAATTTATTGGTGTACAGTTGTTTATAATAGTCTCTAATTTGATTCTTCGTATTTCTGTGGTACTGGCTTTAATGTCTCCTTTTTCATTTCTGATATTTGTTATTTGGGTCTTCTCTCATTTTTTGAGTTAGACTAGCTGCTGGTTTGTCTATTTTGCTTATCTTCTCAAAAGAACAACTGTTTGTTTCACTAATCTTCTTCATCATTTGGGGGGTCATTACTTCATTTAGTTCTGCTCTGATCTTATTTATTTCCATCTACTTATTTGGGGATTGGATTGTTCTTGTTTTTCTAGTTCTTTGAGATATAGTGGTAGGTTGTTTATTTGAAATCTTTTCATTCCTTTGATGTAAGCATTTATTGCAATTAACTTTCCTCTTAGTACTGCAAATCTCACAGATTTTGGTATGATGTGTCTTTATTTTCATTAGGTTCAAGAATATTTTTGACTTTCTGTTTAATTTCTTCTTGGAAACATTGGTCACTCAGGAGCCTGTTGTTTAATTTCCATGTGTATGTATAGTTTCCAGAGTTTCAGTTGTTATTGATTTCTAGTTTTAATCCATTGTGGTCTGAAAAGATTCTAGAAATATCAATTTTTTAAAATCTGTTGAGACTTGATTTGTGTCCTAACATGTGGTGTATCCTGGAGAATGTTCCATGTGTTCATGAGAAGAATGTATATTCTATAGTTGTTGGGTGAAACATTCTGTAGATACCTGCCAAGTCCAACTGGTCTTAGGTGTAGTTTAAATCCTGTGTTTCTCTGTTGATTTGTTGCCTACATGATCTGTTCAATATTGAGAGAGGTGTGTTCAGGTCCCTGACTATTATCACATTGGGGTCTATCTCTTTCCTTAGGTCTAATAGGGTTTGCTTTGTATATCTGAGCGCTAGGGTGTTGGGTGCATATATATTTATGATTGTTATGTTTTCTTGATGGATAGATCCCTTTATCATTATATGATGGCCTTCCTTGTCTCCTTTTTTATGGTTTTTGGTTTAAAGTCAATTTCATATGAGAATAGCTACTTCTGCTCATTTTTGGTTTCCATTTATGTGGTATATATTTTTCCATTGCTTCACTGTTAGTCTGTGGTGGCTTTATAGGTGAGATAAGTCTCTTTTAGACAGCATATGGTTGGGTCTAGCTTTTTAATCCAATCAGTCTGTCTTTTGAGTGGGAAATTTAATCCATTTACATTTAGCGTTGTTATTGAAATGTACAATCTTACTCCTGACATTTGTTTTGTATGGTTGATTTAAATATCTTTTGTTCCTTTTTCCCTCTTTTATTGTTACTCTTCAGTGTTCATTGGTTTTTTTCAGGTGGTGTGGTACAGTTTCTTTCTCTTTCTTATTTGCATAACTGCTCTACCAGTAGTGTTTGTGTATTCATGGTAGTGATTACATTTTGGTGGTTCCAGGTGCAGGACTCCCTTAAGGATTTTTTGTAGAGCTGGTTGTGTGGTGGTGAACTCCCATAGCTTTTGTTTGTCTGGGAAATACACTATTTTGCCTTCATTTCTGAAGGATAGCCTTGTCAGGTACAGTATTCTTGGCTGGCAGTTTTTTTCTTCTAGTACTTTGAATATATCATCCCATGTCTTCCTGCCTGTAGGTTTTCTGCTGAGAAGTCTGCTGGTGGTCTGACAGGGGCTCCCTTACAGGTGACTTGACACTTTTCTCTTGCAGTTTTTAGGATTCTCTGTTTGTCTTTGACTTTTGACAGTTTGCTTACAATGTATCTTAGAGAGGACCTTTTTGATTGAATCTGTTTGGGGATCTTTGAGCCTATTGAATCCGGAAGTCCATGTCTCTTCCAATACCTGGGAAGTTTTCTGCTATTATTTCATTGAATACATTTTCAATGTCTTTTCCTTTTCCTCCCCTTTTGGAACAACCATAATTTGGATGTTTGTGAACTTTTTTGACAGCTCTCTTAGATTTTCTTCATTTTAAAAAAATTTGTTTATCTTTTTTTCTCTTTTTTTTTGGTCTGCTTGGGTTATTTCAAAAGACTGTGTTTGAAATCAGAAATCCTTTCTTCTGCTTGCTTTAGCCTGCTGCTTATATTCTTAATCGTAGTTTTTATTTAGTTGAATGAGCCTTTCAGTTCCAGGAGTTCTGCTACATTGTTTTCTATGGTATTTATCTCTATGTAAATGTCCTCCTTCATATCCTGGATTTTTCTCATTTTGTTGAGTCTTCTTGTATCTCACTGAGTTTAAGATTACTATTAGGAATTCCTTTTCAGAGTTTCAAGGGCTTCCTTTTGTATGGGGTCTGGTAGTTGAGAATTATAGTATTCCTTTGGTGGTGTCATATTTTCTTGTTTTTTCACATTTCTAGTATCCTCACATTGATGCCTAGTCATCTGGTGGAATAGCTGTTTCTTCTATTACTCTGGGGTAGCTTCTGAGGAGAGTGTATTATATATTGCTTGTTGGTTGGAATATTTTAGTTTTGGTTCCCAGTAGACTCAGTAGTTTCAGTAGTTCTAGGTAGACTCAGTTATTCTGGGGGGGGGTGGGTCTGGCAGCTACATCCTTGGCAGGGGCTGTGCATGTGGTTGGGACTGTGAAGGTGAATGGGGCTGTTTGGGCAGCTGGGGTGACTAGGGCCACATGGGCAGCCAGGGCAATTAGGGCCGCATGGGCAGCTGAACAACTGGGCCCACACCTGCAGGTGGTGCCACATGGGTGGCTGTGGCAGCTGGATGTCTGGGGCCACATGGGTGGCCAGAGCAGCTGAGACCAAATGGGCGACTAGATAGTTGGGCCCAGACAGGTGGGTGTGGCCTTGCTGATGGTTGGGCAGTTGGGGTCTCTCAGACAGCTGGAAGGCTCGTGCCACACAGGCAGCATGGGCCATGCAGTAAGATACATATTCATTTATTTACTTATTCTTTTGGTGGCTGGCCAGTATGAGAATCCATAACCTTGAGTTTGGTGCCATAACACCACACTCTAACCAACTGAACTAGCCAGCCCCTGAGATTCATTTTTAAACATTCAGAAATTGATAGAAAATATGTAAAAATATACTGAAAGTAGTTCACAGGAAAAGAAATACTTATGGTTTACAAACAAATGCAAAGATATTCAGTCTTACCATTAATTAAAAGAATGTGAATTAATATAACAGACACTATCTTCTCCTATAAAGTTGACAAAGATTTAAAATATGGTGATAAATGGTATTGGCATGGGTGTCAGAAAACATAATTAGAGGGGTATAAGCCTCTGTGAAGAATAATTTGCAGTACCTAACAAAACTTTAAATATGCATACACTTTGATCCAAAAATTTCTTGCTACAACTTTATCCTACACATATACAATTTGTACAAACACCTGTGTATAAGATTTTCACTATAGCAATGTTTATAATAACAAAAGACTGGAAACAACCTAAATATCCATCAATAGAAACATAAGTTAAATAAATTAGGGTAAATATATACAACAGAATACTATCACTGACTAACAAAAAATGAGGTAAATCCATATATATTATATGGAAAGATCTACAAGAGATTTATATTGTCAGATAGGGGGTTGGGTTCAGGTGCCTATCAGTATATTTAGTGTGTTTCTATTTTTGAGTTGCCTTTTTTTTTTTTAAAGGATTGATACATGCATAGGAGTAAGAAAATCCTAGAAGGATAAAAGAAATTTTAAAAAGTGATTGCCTCTGAGCAGGATGATGTGAGAGAGTCCTATTTTTCACTGTACACTCTCTTGGACTACTTGAAATTTTTTTTACCATGTGCATATATTTTCAATAGGCAAAAAAACTATCTGAAGTCAAATTTCAAAAAAAGAACAGCAATGAATTATCTTGCAATGCACAAAAACCTATGGTGTTGAGTGCAGAAACATATCTGAACAGGTCAACCTATCAAAACTAAACTACAGTTTCATTTTATTAGTATTCATATTTTGTTAAAAGATAAATGCCCTGGCCTATAATATTCAGAGTCACAAGTATTTCTCCGTTTGTGGTAAAATTGAGCCTGTTTACAAACTCTTGGGGTTTTCCAAGTATTAACTACATATGGGAAAAAAACAGGGTTTAATGTAGATGGTTTCAAATGGAAAAAAACCAAACACATGTGACCTGTTTCTCATTAGCAGCTGGCTTAACAACTGACAATCATCTTGGTACTCATCACCATTTCAAACGGAACAATACACATCATGATTCCTGTTTCACTGACATTATTTTTCCTAGAAATCGGAACCAGCAGGAAATAACAATATGGAAAAAAGGATTAATTTCATTTAGGTTTGTCTTAAACACTCTGTTTGGGCTAACAAATTAGAATCATTAAAAATTTTTGTAAAACTATTATACTGGAAGAATACCACATAATTTCTTTGAGTACTCTCTAAGTTTTCACAAATACATACAAATATACCAACATAAATTTGTACAAGACTATGTATGTTTTATTTCACTGATATAAATATATATAAAACTTAAGTTATTTCTTAAGTTATTTCTCATCTTCCGTATGCTATTTTTCTCCTTACTATCATAATCCTGACTGACACTGAAATTTGTCCCTGAAAATAAAATTCTCCTGTTATCAGAACATAACCCAATAAATTCTGGATAAGAGTTTTTTTTTAAGTAACTTAAATCCACTTGAACACAAAAAACGTGTCAACTGGTTTTCATAGCACAACCCAATCCATGATTAGAGAGTTGATCTTCTACAACAGTCAGTGAGTCATGCTTCAATTTGGCTGACCACGAAACTACAGAAAGCCTTGCTGCGCCTATGAGCTGCCTCTCCTCAGAAGAGATGCAAAATCATCTTAATAGATTTCTCCAAATTTCTGCAGGTTGACACTATCAGTTTAAAGTGGAAGACATTCACAGCAAATGAAACAATGTATTTTTAATGCTTTCATATGCCACCAACTTGTAGAAAAATATTATATAATAAATCACTTGTCTTTATATAACTTGCCCTGTGGATCTGAGGTGCTTATATACAGTACTTTACTAAACTGTTACATTTAAACTAAAGCAATTGCTTAATTCAATCAAATGATGTAAATTAAGAGAAATGACCACCACACATCAACATTTACCTGTTGCATCAAATTCAATTGGCTGGCACCGACGGCTAGAAGACCAGTCACATTTGAGGACTTGCCCTCCTTCCACAATCCCAGGCTGGGTAGTGTTTGCTTTGGGAGCTCCCACCAGAAGAAACATCCTGCTAAAATACAAAAGGGGTAGACAAGATTTTAAATGACACAAAGCATAAGCAATACCTTATGATTTATGATGAGCAGTCATCTCTTGATTTTATCCACAAATATTTTTAAAACCCTTCCCTGAGGGTATAATCATTATTGTTTTGGTACTCTCTTATATATAAGAAAGTACCAAATGAATAATTATTTGGTATAGTTTATTCTTCCTGATAACATTGTAAGGCAACATCAGGGTTACATTCATTTAAAAATGTATGCTAGTCAAATTGTACACTTTAAATATGTACAGTTTACTATATATCATATATCACAATGAAGCTGTTTAAAAACTGCATGCTGGTTACAGTCAGGGAAGTTTTGTTTTGGTTTGTATTTGTATTTGTTTTTGTGTGTGTGCTATGCATTTTCTAAATCCTGAATGTTGAGAAAAATAAACAAATAAATGATTCTAAGTGAATGACTCCAATGTATAGTAATTCTAAATAGTATCATTTTCCCATTTGAAAAAATTATCTTGATTTAGAACTACTGTACTTCAATGTTTTTAAATAGTGACTGGTAAACGTATCTTCATAAGATTAACTAATCAATTCCTTGTCAAAGATTAGGACCATTATCCAATTTCTTAGCAGGGTAAGATAAACTGAAGACAAGATAATCAAGAGTCAAAATTTTTAAGAATAAACAGACCTTTACATTAGTCGCTTTCTACGTATTCAAGAAAAGATATGAACTGAGTTTCCTGTATGTAAAGCACACTGCTGGGCACGAGAGATAACAAGAATAAAACAACCTGCATTCCTCAGCTCTTAGTGGGGCTTCCACTCCTCTGGAGTTAAGGAACTAGGCAACGGAGAAACAGGTTGCTATTCCAAGTGCTACGAAGGAAGCAAACAATAGGCTGAGAGGTTATTTGGGAATAGGGAGGGGAGAACTTTTTTAGATAAAGCAAAGTCATCTCTAAGGATTGGAGGAGAGAGACTTCCTTTAGAGAAAGGGAAATCACTCTAAGGAAATTATCCTTAAGGAATGGGGAGGAAAGACCTCTTTTAGATAAAGTACTCAGGGAAGTTATCTCTAAGGAATTCACCAGTAAACTGAGATATACAAGATCAGTGTTTGTGTGTTGGGGATGAAGGGTAGGGGGGAAAGATGGGATATGGGAGTGAGATGAAGAGGTGGATGGAAGCACCCTAGGCAGAGGTAGCAAGATGCTGGGCAGGGAAAGAATTTAGTCTCCAGGAGTAACCAAAAAAAGAGGTGTGGCTGCAGTGAGAGGGCAAGCTGGGAGTGGCACAGGATAAAGTCAGGAGCCTGGCAAAAGCTAAGGTAAGCAGAGCCTTTTAGCCATGGTAAAACTGGATTGTATCCTAAGGGCCATTTGAAGCCTTCGCTGTGTTTTAAGCAGAAAAATGACATTATTTAACAAAGAAAACTAACAGAATGTCACCTAGGTTTCATTCTTGAGTCTTTTGAGAGAAAAGCCTAGAGAATAGGGAAACAGAAGGCATCTTTTCTATAAACGTAGTTTATAGAAAAGCCATGAATTCCATTCTTAATATGTGAGTTTGAGATGTCTGTGAGACACCTAGTTGGCAGTCTGGAGCTCTGAGGAGAGATCTGCCTGAGAGATAACATGTGAGAGCATCAGGACACAGAATGGATGATTTCACCCAAGAGATGGTTCAGAGATAAGAGGGCCAATGAGTGGGCTCTGAGTGGCAATGACACTTACAGTCAGGAAGAGAAAGAGGGTACAATAAAAGAGACCGAGAAGAAATTCATTGAAATACAAGAGGAAAGAAAAAGCGGAATAAAGGCAGACACAGACAGCCCTAAATAAATGCTATTGCCATCATCATTTCATTTCATTAAACACTAAGTCGCTTAAATTCTTCTGGCAAAGGAAATATTTATAACCACTTTTCACCTTTTTGTGAAATTATGAACAAACCTACATCTTAAATATGGAATGTATTCATTTTAACTTTTTAAATAGATTTCACTTATTCTGGGTAGTAGCTGCCAAATCTCACCCAGACTAGATAAAAACTGGCTGTGTGAACTGCTGGATTACATCGAATCATACTTTCTGACACTCAACTTAAAACCCACAAATTCAAAATAAAAATGAAACTCCCAACCAAACCACACCCTGTTAAATAAAGCTTTATGCAGTCATATTTGGCATCAGTAAAACACCAGTGGGCTCTCTCCCATAGTAGCAAAATGATACTGGGTAGGAAATCAACATAGTTTTCATTCAGCAAGGATCTTTTCATAAGAAAAAAATTAGGCTATAAGAGAGCCCCTACCACCCACGAGTATGGAAGCAGCTCGTTGTCATCACAACTCCCTCCCTTCTTTTTCTAGAGCACAGTTGGTTAACACAGCTAAATTACATATACACATATGTATAAATTATAATATGTAAATTTATATTTTTTCCTTTCAACAGGTGAAAAATTTGAACATAAAAATCACAAAACTGCCCCTCACATCTGATTTAAATGATTTTTGAGTATATGTTAAAGAAAAAGAACATTTCATGCAAGTGTGCTTTTTATCACAGTGGATAGCTTTTAAAAGGGCTTGGGTCATCCCAAGCAGTAGTCCTAAGAAGGGTAACACAAGCACAGATACAGACATGTTTTTAGTGTTCTGGATAATGCCAGGTTCTAGCAGGTCAGGATAGGAGAGCGGGTTCTCAGAATTGGCCCAGAAACCTACAGGCAAAATTCATTTCTGGACTGTCATCACATCGCACTTTCCAGAACCTTTTATACTTTTTTATCAAAACTATTCTCCCACCTTAAGAAGAATTTCTTCTATGAACGTAGAGGTCTCTAATTCACCTTTGTGCCTGCCACATAATAAGAACTCAAGAAATGTTTAGGTTGACAGAGAAGTAGCAAGTAAATTTGATAGCTGTAGGTCTCAATCTTGAACTAGCCATATATAAATGTCATTCCTACTCTGTCCCATTCCTCTAGAATGCAGAAATCATTCTCTATAAAACACCCAATAATTTAAATTATCCTTAAAATGGTTTTTTTATGTAACATCTCTACATAATTTTGGATTTCAAATACTTTCTTTCCTTGGCACTATAACAGAGAGCTGGGACGTTATTAGGAATGTAGCCTTCAGCAAAGACAGAAAAAAGGACACAGTGGGAGAGTTCTCTGAATGGAAACTGCACTCTATTGGCAGCACATAGCTTCAGTTCCTTGGATAAGACCAGAAACAAGGCTGCTGCTTTTCATCAGACCATTCGCACATTATAGGCATGAAATGATGGTAATTAGATGTACTAATATGGATGTTCATCAAGCTTTTCTAAGCATACCTTCATGTGCAGTCTTGCACACTGGTGAAATGCTGCAGAAATAGTAGAATAATGTAAAAGGAATGTGTGAGCATTGTCATTATCTAAATGCTAGGTTAGTGGGGAAAAAGCTGAGGAATAAAGGTCTTTGTCCGAAATGTCATCATGATCTTTAAGTCGCTCCTAAAATATTTAAGTTTCTAAAAGAGAAAAATGGAGAGATGGAAAAAGAAAAATTACCTTAGACACATGTTAAAGTTTTAAGAGTGAGCTGCGCAGTGAAAAAATAAATATTTGTTTAGAATAAAGAGTACAAAGTGGTAAAAGATTCTATATGAGAAAAGGAATCTAAAAAGCAACACATACTACAAAAAACAAAAGTCTGTTAATGAGGGCCGGCCTGTGGCTCACTCGGTAGAGTGCTATACGAAGTTATTACGAGTAGTTCTAGGTAGACTCAGTTATTCTGGGGGGGGGTGGGTCTGGCAGCTACATCCTTGGCAGGGGCTGTGCATGTGGTTGGGACTGTGAAGGTGAATGGGGCTGTTTGGGCAGCTGGGGTGACTAGGGCCACATGGGCAGCCAGGGCAATTAGGGCCGCATGGGCAGCTGAACAACTGGGCCCACACCTGCAGGTGGTGCCACATGGGTGGCTGTGGCAGCTGGATGTCTGGGGCCACATGGGTGGCCAGAGCAGCTGAGACCAAATGGGCGACTAGATAGTTGGGCCCAGACAGGTGGGTGTGGCCTTGCTTTTAAAAAAAAAAAAAAAAAAAAAAAAGTCTGTTAATGAAATGCTTTATAAAAAATTAAACAATTGTTACTTGAAGTTCATCTAAGGATGTCTAATGAATGTCTACAACAGCTTAATTGGGGAAGAGGAGCAACAGATCAGAAAAATGTTTACAATATAAGCAGCACTACCAAATGAAAACAGTTTGGGACTAAAGGTTACAAACACTACAAATCAATTGGGGAAGTCACTTTAAATCTCTGAGTCTCTGTTCCCTTTTCTACTGGATGGAAATAACAATGCCCACTGTTAATTACTTTAAAAAGAAATTTTCTGAAGGTGGATAGCAGACAAACGCAAACTTAGAAAATCTGAAACCATCACAAAAATACAAGATGATGGCACTGGAACTAAAAACAACAATTAATACAATTAATTGTATTAATTCCCTAACTAAGTAGGAAATATAAAACTTATCTGTTTTCAAAAGGGCTTTTCTTTCCTCAGTTTTCTCAAAGGGCCATTAATCATGAAGTAATTAACTCAAATGAAGGAGAAGAAGGAGAGGATGAGGAGGGGAGGAGGAGGAAAGTTGGCTTGCAACATTTCCTGGCAATGGTGGAGAGTTGGGAAGTAAGTACATATGTCAGGTGAGGCACACAAGAGATTTCACTGATTAGCAGTGAAAATTTGAAGCTGATCAACTCAGTTTCATATGCCTGCAACTTTCTCCTGATAGCCTCCCCCATCCAAAAAGTTTGCCAAAGAACATAATCAGGATTCCCATCCTCCCCATTCTTTATAGGACTTGAGACATTTCCACTAAATGACTCCTTAAGACTCCAGAATTAAGGTTTACATACATCAACATGAATCATACCAAGAAGAGCTAAAACATAAGGGGGGGGGGGCTCAGGAGAGAGAGGGAGTGGGGGGATGGGTGAGGGAGAAGTGGGGGACAGAACGATGGAAGGGGAGAGAGGGAAGAAGATAGAGGAGGAAAGGGTGAGAGAAAAAATGGAGAGACAGGGAGGGAGAGGTACAGGAAAGGGAAGAGGAAATGAGAGAGAGACAGCCAAGAGGATCAGAGAAACCAACCAGGACGATACCCTTTTCATGCACTTCCTATCCAAAGTGTACTTGAAGGGCAGTTGCTTCAGAGAATGTGACCTTGACTACCAAGGAGGGACAACCTGCCAAAGACAAGTACATTGTCCAAACCCTCCAGATGAACTAAGTTATTTGGCTGCTTTCAGCATTGACCGTCCCAAGATAAAGCATGTTTAATATATCTAGCTGACTCTGGGTTGACCAATGAGACTTCACCTGAAAGAACTCCTGAAGAATGATCAGACATGTTCACAGAATGAAATGTGTATAAAGTAGTGCTGAATGTTATTTTGGAGGTATATTCCAGTTTCACATTTACTTATTTACTTTTTATTTAAAAAAATTTTTTTTACTGAGTCAGCAATTATATGTGAAACAGAAACAGTAACTTCAAATTCCATACATCTTCTCTTTTCCTTTATAATGTCCTATAAACCAATGGTCTTCATCAGGAGTAATCAACACAGGATTTGCTTTCTAAATAAGCCTGTAGTCTACACATGAATATTATTATGTTGAGAAAAATCAACCAGAGTCACAGAACTTTATGAAAATCAGTTGGAGTCATTTGGAAAAGCGTTGGGAAGACAGCTACAACAGTGAAGGGAGAAACGGAACATGACATTTAAAAAATACATACAGGTTGGGACAGATTGCAAGGGGTCTTACCAGGTTAAGCAGTTTAGACTTTCTCTCTGGCAACAGAAGCATTGTTGAGGGAATTTAGCAATAGAATACCTGGACCAAAAAGGATGTTTCAGGGAAATAAAACTAGTAGAAACAAATAAGACGTTTTGCAGGTCTAAGAGGCAAATCATGGGTAGAGGGATGAGGGAGGACCAGAGTGCCACAGACCACACTTGTGATGACTGGGGCTGAAATAAGGCGGTAACAGTAGAAAGCAGAGATATGTTCAATAAAACCTTAACAAGGAAGAATTTCTAGAACCTTCAGCCTGATGACTAATATTGGAAGAGTGCAGTAGGAGAGACAAAGAAAAATAGAAAATGAGAGGGAGGAATACAAAATTATTTCCAGGGCGACAGAGAAAAGGATGGCACCATTAATAGAAACACAGGTGTAACTGACATCTCTTGGTAAAAAATAGTTCATTTTTAGTCAAATTGAGTTACAGTGGGCTAGTCAAGGAGAAATGATTCACAGGCCATTGGAATATCAAGTTAGAGCTCTACTTTTAGATCTAAAATGCAGTCAGGACAGAAGTTTTATTTAAACAGCTTTCCAGATATCACAAATATGAAGTTAGGACTGAGAACCACTGAAGATTTAGAAAGACCCTCTGCTTCCAAGACACTCACCATACCTTGCCTTTGGGGTCATGGGAACACACAGTAACTGTAAACAAGGCTCCATTAGTGTTTAATGGGGAGAAAAGCAAGAATTCAAATCCAGTAGTATTCATTTTAGCATTATTTTGAAATAAATATATATGTAAAAGGAGAGCTATATAGCATATTTAAAGAATAAATAAATTGTTCAATTAATTATCTTCTTAAAAAATTCAATATATAATATAAAAAGGAAGTAGGATTTGAATTTCACACCCTGTCTTTTGATCCCTCCCTTTCCCCTCTGCCCCACACCAACGGGCTCAAGCAACAACTAAAGACTTCAAACTCTGGCCTCGGTTTCCTCATCTATAAGAATGAGTTTATCGGCCTCCCCCATTTCCCCTGGTGGTTTGTGTTGTAGAATGAAATGAAATATAAGTAAAAGTGCTTTGCAAATTATAAAACAGGTGTACCAATGTAAGATATCATTATTATAATCAAACCTAGGATGCAATTTTTATTTCTCCAATTATTCTCCACAAGAAAAACATGGCTTTAATTCTGGGCCTGCACACAAGTTTTAAATTTTACCTAAGTTTCACAATATAGTCACCATCAAGTAATGCTTAGAGAAAAAAAAAATGAAATGCTAATTTTTTTCATAACTTATTTAATCACTATTTTTATGAATTTTCACTTCAAACCTAAGACTCAATTCTGGAGGGATTTTTTTTGAGGGAACACCTTAACATTTTGCTTAACACCTTTTATCTCTTTCTCTTTAATAGCATTGACTCATTAATTTTCACAACAATAATATGGAGATAACTCAATAATTTTCTGTAACAAGAAAAATGAGACATAAAATAATTCTACAGCTTGCCCAAGATATTTGGACACCTAAACTGGAAGAAGTGGGGAGTAGACTTCACAACCTCAAAATAAAGGAATTCTTTAATTAGCAAACACTTTTTTTTATTTTGTGAACTTTTTTTTTCCTTTAGAAGTTTAACTCTAAATAACAACAATAAATAAAATATTGTAAGTGGCATCCCATGTACCCATTCTAATGCTTGTTAAATCTAAAAGTACCTTTTTACAAAATTCAGCATAATTTTACATTAATCTTTGTTAAATCTGAAAAGCTCAGTAAGTAGAAACCTTTGTGTGTATATATATATATATTTTTTTTTTATATATTGTGTATATATATATATATATATTTTTTTTTTTTTAAATCTCAAACTTGGTTTCTATTTTTTAATTTAGGCTATACCTAGAGCTCCCTAATCTATCAGTAACAGAGTTGCTGACAAATATTTTTAAATACTGTATGAAATCAAGTTCAATTTTACCTTACCATTGAAGGCCCATGGGTGATGTCATGTAAACATGTGAGGTCATGTAAACACATGAGGTCATAATATTTTCAATGATCATGACTGATTAAAGAGTAGCCACTATGCTTTGTAACCAACAATAACAAATATCATCAGTAGTTCAATATTAACATTTTCCACAGTAAAAACTGGTAAAGTTTATCAGCTTGTCATATATCTTTACACAAAACTCAGAGGGTTGCTGCAGAATTCACAGCAACATTTGCAAAATAGTCCATCAACTTTTAAATATTTAAATGACAAAAGACAGATACATATCTTCAAAATTATTGGAGTTACTGTACAAATTAAAAGTGCACCCTGGGGAGCAACTAAAATGCTCCATACCATAAAGGCATACACTTAAAAGTATCTGGAAACAAAAATATTTTTAAAAATAAGGCTGACTAAAATGATTAAATTGAATGTGATGGTGGTAAATGTTGCCCAAAAGTTAATGATTATTTTTATCATTTTGGAAAATCTATGCTCAGGTCTCACAGAAAGCACTATAGCTGGAAACTACAAAAAAAAAAAAACAAACAAACTGAGTTTGCTACATAAAACAATGTCTAGTGTCCTCTAAGTGCATCTAATCTATGTATTGCTGCAAAGGTTGTTACAAAATGAATGATATTCAGCAGCATTCAGAAAAACGCTGATAAGAATAGATCCTGATGAACGTTTTAACCGTCGCAGAAAAATATTTAGACCACCCTCAAATTAGGCATGTACACGTATGTATTAGAAAAATGGTCCTACCCAAGTACTGACCATCAACACTATCCTACCCCCTCCCCAAGGTTATCTTATAAAGGAAATATACAAACAGAAATATGTTATTACAATTTTTAAGCGCTTAGAAAGAACACTAACAGCAGTTTCCATCTTGAAAACAAGATTTAAACACCACAAACTATCCAGTGAACACTCATTAAATCAGTATGAGTATTTCTAAAACTAACATGGGGGTGGGGTGGTGAGAATGATGTCAGCGTTCAGTAAAGTCAGAGACAACTTTTAATCCAATAAAGACATTAACTGTCACCAATCCTGACGGTCCTTGCAATGCGGAACGCTGGCAGTTTGAAAACATAACTGCATTATTAAATACTGCAGTATTCAAATGACCTGCAGCGAGTGAAAACTCAGCAGTCACCCTTGTTCTTTCTGAACAATGACCTAAATAGTGAATCCCTATAAAAAGAACAGATGACACATTCAATTCATCTGTTCAACCTCGAATTTGCAAAGGTCTGACTGTCCCAGAGATAAGGCACAATGAATTTAACACGACAGTAAGGTCATTTTAGTCATCAGAATGTCTAGAAAGGAATGAGGACAAACAGAATCACACGGAGGCGGAAAGAGTGAGGGAGGGTTTGTTCAGGGAGAACGAAAAGGACGGGCTTGAGTCTGTGGAGCGAGAAAGACTAATGGGAAGGCTAAGAGGTACAGGACAAAAAGAAGTTCGGAGATGAAAGTGACCGAGTCCCAGACACTGGCAGAGGCGCTACGGAATCCGGTAGGACCAGACTTCGCCGATTTCCCACTTTCCCCGAATTTTAAGCACAGGTCTGATTCAAAGCTCTTCCTCTGCCCCCTGCCAATTTTAAGAGGTAAGAAGTGGGGTGGGACTGGGTGGTGGGTGCCTGGGGGAGCTCATCTCTCCAAATATTTCAGCCACTCAGGACTTAAGCCACAGCCAGACGTGGGGCGGGTATCCCGGAGGAGGTCGATCCCGATGGGGAAACGCAGGGTGGGTGCGCGCGGTGGGGGAGGGGCCGGCTCCCTTTCCAAGTGCGGCGACTTACGAAGACGCGCTGGGCACGAAGAAATCCACCGCGAAGCCGAAGTAACTTCCCTCGGGGCCGGAGTACTCCGCGGGACTGTCCACGTCGAGGTTGAAGGCGCCGCAGAGAGGTAGCAGGAGTCCGGGGAGAAGCAGCAGGAGGCGACGGGGGCGAAGGCGCAGCGGCCGCCGCGGAGGAGAAGCCCTAGCCGAAGAGCGCGCGGGGCGCCGGGCC
>NW_007732973.1:41125-48260 GCF_000696425.1 Galeopterus variegatus | reverse complement strand
GGGGGCTGCGCGGTGGGGCGGCCGCCCGGGAAGTGGGGCGCGGGGCGCGCGAGGCGGGGACGGCGGCGCGGGCAGCCCCTCGCGTCCCTCCCGCTCGGCCGCTGAATGCTGCGTCTGGGCTGGGGACTGCCAGGGTGAGCGCCCCACCTCCGGCCCGAGAGCTGCCGCGGGCAGTGGGAGGAGGCCGGGGAGGAGGAGGGGCCGGCCCGGGATGCTGAGCCGCCGAGCCCAAGGAGGAAGTGGGGGAGGAGAGTCGTCCTACGACTGCCGAGAGCCGAGAGCACTTCCGCGAGCGCTGTCGCCGTCTGTCCCGAGACCCTCAGAGCCCGGCTCAGCGGCACAATACCTGGACCAGGGCCGCAGGTTGGGCAACGGGAGGTGAGGTGCGGGGGTGGGCGGTGGGGGGATTGTCAAGCGTCCCCGGGGGCTGTGAGGGCACCCCACGTTCCGCGGGGAACTTCCCTGCGTCTTTTGTTTTAAAATGAGGAAAGCTTTATCCGCTTCTCGTGTTTCTGCTACTTAGCCTGGCGGGCTCTCCCCAACGAAACTCTATAATTAATGGCTGTTTTCCTCCCCACTCCATCCCCCACACAAACACTGAACTTAATTATAAACTTCCAGAACGCTAGCAGGCCCTGTGACGAGCTAAGTGTGTTACAGCTGAACTTCGGTGGTAGATGTAAGGATTAGGAAGGCAAAGAATTGGCAGTGGTGGTTTTAAATCAAGTCAGAATAGTTGCATCCTCATTCCTAGTTTCTTAGGTGGAGTTGTATGGTTTTGGAAAACTGATTCGTTGATTTAGGACTTTTGGGTAGACGTATAATTTTTAGAGCTGGAAGAAGGAATATGTACCATTGAATAAGGCCTCTCCCGGCTTGTTTGCTGCTGTGTTCCACCAATCCCTGTGTTGAGAGTACAAATTGTGTGATATTTTTACTAGTTTGTGTTTGTTTTATAGCAGAAATAGATTTAGTTATCTAGAGAACATGGAGAAACTTTGGTCAAGGGACTTATGTCACTGGTGACATTATGGACCTGGCAGGCAAAAACACCCTGCCAGTTTATGCCCTTTTGAGATATCACAATCTGGTAATGGAGGGACCATCTGCGAGGGCACGACAGTGAGATATCAGCCCAGGCCAGATTTCAAACAAAATATAAAGAAACAGGCAAAAGCCCCAAGTTGCTGCATCTGTCAGTGGTGGCAGGTTGCTGGCCAGTCACTTGGATCCTTGGTCCAGTGGATGGAAACAGATCGGAATTGACACTTCTTGGCATGGGCTACTGTCACACAGAGTGGAAACCAGTTTTGTTGAAGCCCACGGGACCTTTAGCCCGCGAGGGTAAGGATGCTTGAGTGCTGCCTCTGCACTCAGCACTGAGGAGGGACCCAGGTGTACGCTGCTCTCAAGCCATGTTCTCAAGGTTCATCAGTTACACCCAATCAGATGTATCCGGTTCCTGGGGGATGTGAGTAAAGAAAGGACCTCGTGCGGGAGACGAAGATCCCTGACCTGTTTCTAACAGGATAAAAAATAGGAATTGTGTGCAGTGTGCCCTTAAGGGATCGTTTAAAGTAGGCTAGGACATAGAGTACTAAAAAGTAAAAAGTGTGTTATGTGTGATCAATAAACCGTGTGATTCGAACATCAATAATTTTGTATCGAGTGGTCCTTGCATACCAATAAGGGTCTGCACACAACACCCCAACACTGGACTGAGAGATGTTCTTGAGGACAGGAACCTTGACCTTTTTCTTTGTACTATAATCTCAGTTCCTAGCACCTTGCCAAGCAGATAGTAAACAATCAAAATGTTGAATCAATGAATGAATGGCAGATGAAAAGAGTAAACCGGGAGAAGTACTCGCATAATCTGTATCATGTGCTAAAGAATTTGGTGAAGAAACAATCAAAATGTTGAATCAATGAATGAATGGCAGATGAAAAGAGTAAACCGGGAGAAGTGACTCGCATAATCTGTATCATGTGCTAAAGAATTTGGTGAAAAAGATAAAGGGTAAGCGCATTGTGTGGACTTTAAAAATTTACAAGTACAGCGCACCTGCGTGGAGAACATCCCCAGAGCCTGTGTAGGGCTCCTGCCACAGAACCACATGCTCCTGGAGTTCAAGATGGAGCGCACAGGTCCCAGCTTCAGGCAAGTCCTGCCTGTGGCTGCCTCCTGTCCTGCACCAAGCATGAAAGGACAGGCACCCACTGTGTCCAGTGGCTGCACCAGCAACACCAATGTGTATCCACAGGCAGAGGCACCCCAGATACCCAGCACCTGAGACTCTGGTCACACAGCTCCCCAGCCCCTCCTCCCATTGCCTCATGGTCCACCTTTCCCAGGCTACCAGAGACAATAAAGTCATAAAGCTGGTGTCACTATCAGCCAAAAAAAAAAAATTACAAGTACTGGAATGGTAATTTTGGACTGTTTTCCCAACCTAACTATTAAAACTCAATCACAATGTACATTAATAAATATTAAATAATCCTGTGAGGGGATATGCATATAAATTGAAATGAAATGCTTAATTTGAATTTATTATATCATTAAGAAAATATTATATTTTGATTTTTAAATTTGAATAAAAGATATGCAGCAAAACCTTTGGAATGTTTCACAAGCCATGGTGCATCATCTGCCTAAAAGAAATTATGGATTGAGAAAGGAAATCCTACACAAATACCTATACATAAATACAAATATGCCATTCTCCTCACTATGTTCCCTAATTCACCATAGAGGCCGTGGATATGTATGCATAAGTCCATACATATTTATACCTTAAAAACCTGAGAACCAATCTACATAGAAATCCATCCTAGTAATGAGGACAGAAGACTTTAAACTATGGCTAGACCCAGTAAGCTCCCACTCCTCTATTCGTGATCCCAAGGACCAACAAAGCAGGGGAAAGGAGGGAAGAAATATGAGAGGACCAGGGAAAGGAAGAAGCCAAAAAAAAAAAGACTACACACGTGTGCCCACCAAGACATGGGTGTGCAACACAACCCCAAATAGGCCGCAAACAGCTTCACCTATTCTTGAGCCATTATTTCTTTACGACTTTATTTCAAATGAGCAGTCTTGCAAATCAGGAGTTGTTTATAAAAACAAACATACATTTCTATTAGGAGACAATGAAGCAGACTAACCCAGTGCCTCACGGAACTTGGGGTTATAAATGCAGGTGTCTTTATAAATGTGACCATGCTTGAGCAGCCATCCACACAATGCCTTGCAAATTGTATTATAGAACATATCAGCTCAGCTAGCACCTATTCAGAATCCACATTGTGTCAGGACTATGTGCATGGAACAGGGTGAAAAGCATGTTTTATTCTATGGAAGAAAGGCAATGCCCCATCCCCTCACTCATAGCATTACTCTTTAAACTATGTTATAAATTTTCCAACTTGAAAGGAGAACTGCCTAATATAGCTACATTAAGTATAATCCCTTTTTAGCACAGTAGCAGTAGTAAATTTGTATGACTATCACTACACTCTCTTAGTTCTCCTAGTACCTATCCAACAGTTTCTTCAATAACCATAATCAAACCAGGGCTCTGCTTGACTTTACCTCTACACACAAAGAAAATCAGTCATTAGGCCAAATTAATTAAAGAGGAATTTCAAATTTTCTCTCTCAAAGAATATTGTTGGGGTGCAGAAAGCTGTTACCCCAAAATATGGTGTTTCGACATGCTGAAATAAAGAAGCAGCCTCAAGGTATATCTGATCTTCTCCTTCCACCACCCATCTCTCAATCCTGTTTCTCTCCAAAGCACAGGATGAAGGTGTTCACTTAGCCTAAAGTCTGGACCCACCAAAGAAGACAGGTACCTTTGGTCCTGTCCCTATGTTTTCATTAACTTAACTCATATCACAGGAAGGAAGACTGGAGTCTGTTAATACATCTGCAGTAACTTTTATCACAGATTATTGTCTTCTATCTCAGTCCCATACACTATTTTGAAGAAAATCTTTTACCAGTCATTGTCTGCTCTGGGGGCCAAATGGGCTTTGTCCCAGGTCATTGTATTTCTTCAGACCCATTGCATTCCCCTAAGAATCATTTATTCCTATACCCCCATCTTCTCTTTCCCTATGAAGAGGGTTATATAAGCATTTGTACTCCATAGGGAAATTGAGACTTTACTCTCTTTTGCTATGCCTTCTCTTCATATTGATCTAAATCTGTCAGTAATTGCTGTGGATTGATTGAATTGTGTCCCCCAATGTCCATATATTAGAAGCTTAATTCTCACTGTAACTGTTGAGGGTGGGAAATTCTATTATGGTAACTGAAAGGGGGGCCTTGAAGAAGTGATTAAGTTGATAGTTTAAAGGTGGTCATGTGACTTCTGGTCAAGATGGTGGAATAGATGGTCCCAGCATCACTCTCTCCCACAAATCAACCAATTTACAACTATAAAAAGCAACAACAGCCAAGCTGGGTCCACTAGAGCTCAGGGGAAGAGAAGTAGAGACCTACGGAATGCATGAAGGCAGGAGAAGCCACGATGAGAGAAAGAAAATACTGCTTTGACCATTTGGAGCCTCAGCCACTTTAAGGCTGGACCTGCTGAGCACACAGAACAAGAGCTGGCAAAAATCACAGCTATGCCCTTTGGATGAAGTTGCTTGGAGGCGGCAGGGGAGAAGAGGGCCTTGGTGGCCCCTGGGCCAGCAAGACCACTAATAGGGTTCCTATGGACCCACATAGGAGTGAAGAGCCAGAACAGCTGAAAAAAAGGAGCCACTCGGAGGCTGGTGAGTCATCACAAAGGACTGAAGCATGGATTGTCCCATGGGAAGTGTTTGCAGCATGGGTGGTGGGGGACATGGGCCTACCAGGGGAACACTGGGGCATAGCAAGGACAGCTGATCTGCCCCCAATCAGTGCAGGACCACTCAGAGGAGACTGGTCAGGAATATAGAATTGCATGGGGAGCAGTTTGATGAAAAGACTCAGGCCCAGACCAGAGTGTCTACACAACCCAGGTGTACCGGATCACATGAGAACCAGAAGTACCTATAAAGCCAACCAATAAGCCCTGAGCTGCACAAAAAGCCTTCCTTAGGGAAACAGCAGCAAAGCAGCAATCTAGCTCAACCACACAGCTCAAGTACTAGTCCCCACAGGAAGTTCCCCCATTTTAGAGGTAAGCAAAGGACAATAAATTAGTTCCAGCCCAGAGTTTAAGTGGTGGGAACAGGAAATAACCGAACACAGAACTGAAAGAAAAAACAAGGTACCCACAACCAGAGACAAAGTTTGAGTAAAGATCTCATCTCACCAAAGAACACCTAGAAGGACTGGAAGTCCCATGGCGACCAAGCCAGAAAGGGCGGAGGTCCAGGGGCCTCAACAATGCCCCCGACACCTGCAACCAGTCCTGAGGGTGGGGAATGAGAGCCTCAACTACGCCCCCCTGACATGCACAGCCAGCCCAGGGGTGACCACCACGCTGCCACAGGAAGTGCCCCAGGCTATCCCGCACTGAGATGGTGGGGGACCTTAGGCCTTGGCCATGCCCCGGAGACACCTGCAGCCAGCCCAGTGGTGATGACCAACAGTTGTAGGAAGCACCCTAGGCTCTCCCAAGCCAGGGCGGTGGGAGGCCTTGGGCTCAGCCGGGACTGCTGAGACATGCAGCCAGCCCAGCAATGACCACTAAGCAGCAGCCTGAAGGGCCCCAGACTCTCCCAAGCCAGGATGGTAGGGGACCTCAGGCCTCCACCACTCCCCCCTGACACCCACAGTCAGCCCAGGGACAACCACTGAGCCACTGCAGGAAGTGCCCCAGGCTGAGGGCCTCAGCCACACCCCCAGACACCTGCAACCAGCCCAGCAGTGACCACTGAGCCACCACAGTAAGTGCCTCAGGCTCTCCTGTGCCAGGGTGGTTGGGGTCCTCAGGCCTCAGCCATGCTCCCCTGACACCAGTAGCCATCTCAGCGGTGACCACCAAGCTGCCACAGGAAGTGCCCTGGGCTCTACTGAGCTGGAGTGGTGGGGGACCTCAGGTCTCAACCACGCCCCCAGCACATGCAACCATCCCTGTGGTGACCACTGAGCTGCCATAGGAAATGCTCCAGGCTCTCCTGAGCCAGGGCGGTGGGGGGCTGAGGGCCTCGGCCACACCCCCCAAAACCCACAGCCAGCCCAGTGGCGACCATTGAGCCACCAGAGGAAGTGCCATGGGCTCTCCTGTGCCACGGTGGTTGGGGGCCTCAGGCCTTGGCCATGCCCCCCAACACCTGCAATCTTCCTAGTAGTGACCACCAAGCCACCCTGGAATGGTAACCGTTGAGCCACTGCAGGAAGTGCCCCAGGCTCTACCAAACCTGGGCAGTGCAGGGCCTTGGGCTTCAGCCACGCTCCCCCGACACACGCACCAGCCCAGCAATGACCACCAAGCCTCAGCAAGAAAGGCCCTGGGTTCCCAAGCTGGAGTGGTGGGGGAAGAGGGCTTTTGCCACACTCCCATGACATCTGCACCCAACCCAGCAATGACCAAGCCACCACTGGAAGTCCCTGATCTCCCCTGTGGGAATGAGGGGATGCCATAGGCCTCAATCCCACCCCTCCTCCTTCCTCTTTCTTCCATCACATTTCCTTCCCCTTTCCCTTCTTCCCCTCCCTCCCAACTGCCCAACCGCTCCACAACAACATCCTAGAATGTAAAAATATATATATTAATAAAACTACATTTTCTTTGAAAAAAAAAAAAGGTGGTCATGGGCATGGTTCTGAGGGTTTGAGAGCACATGAGAAGCTATCTCTCTCTCTGTTCCCATGTGAGACCCCTGCATTGGTGTAAAGCCACCACCAAAGAAGACCCTCATCAAATGTGTTCCCTGGACTTTGGACTTCCCAGTCTCTGAAACTATAAGCAATGAATTTCCTTTTCTTGGAAAGTATCCAGTTCCACATATTTTGTTATAAACAACAGAAATGGATTAATACAGTGATTTTTATTAATGAACCTCTTGAGGTGAAGAGGAATTTTTCCCTTGGTCCCTGCAATGTCAAGGGGGATTCAGTTCATAACCCATGGAAACCCTTCTGAAATCCCCTTTTTATACTCTGTTTCTCTCCAGAACCTTTAATCCG
>NW_007732973.1:32766-41115 GCF_000696425.1 Galeopterus variegatus | reverse complement strand
GTAGCATTCCATTGCATATATGTACCACATTTTCTTTATCCAATCATCCATGGGAGGACATTTAGGTTGGTTCCAACTCAGTTATTGTCAATAGAGCCATGATAAACGTAGGAGTACAGGTGTCCCTTCAACTTGCTGATTTCCATTGCTTTAGATATATACCCAGTGGTGGGATTGCTGAATTGTATTGAACTTTTATCTGTAGTTGTTTGAGAAATCCCCATACCGTTTTCCATAGTGGCTGTACTAACTTACATTCCCTCCAACAGTGTATAAGAGTTTCCCTTTCTCTGCATCCTCACCAGCATTTGTTATTTTCTGTCTTTTTAGTGATAGCCATTCTAACTGGGGTGAGATGATATCTCATTGTGGTTTTGATTTGCACTTCTCTGATGATTAGAGATGTTGAGCATTTTTCATATGCCTGTTGGACATTTGTTTCTCTTCTTTCAAAAAATGTCTATTCAGTTCCTTTGCCTATTTTTTACTTGGATTTTTTTTTTTTTTTTTACTATTTTGTTGTTTGAGTTCTTTATATATTCTAGGTATTAATCTCTTATTGGATTCATAGTTGGCAAATATTTTCTCCCATTCTGCTGGTTGTCTTTTCACTTTGGTTCCTTTGCTGTGCAGAAGCTTTTTAGTTTAATATAATCCCATTTGTTATTCTTGCTTTTGTTCTGTGCTTCTGAAGTATTATTTATAAAGTCTTTGCCCAGACCTATGTCCTGAAATGTTTCCCCTATGGTTTCTTCTAAAAGTTTTATAGTTTCAGGTCTCACATTTAAGTTTTTATTGCATTTTGAGTTGATTTTGGTATATGGTAAGAGAGAGGGGTTTAGTTTCATTCTTCTGCATATGGATTTCCAGTTTTCTAAGGACCATTTACTGAAGAGACTGCCCTTTCCCCAATATATATTCTTGTCTCCTTTGTCAAAAATCAGTTGACTGTAGGTGTATAGGTTTATTTCTGAATTCTCTTTTCTGTTCCATTGGTCTATGTGTCTGTTTTTCTGCCAGTACCATGCTGTTTTGATCACTATAACTTTGTAGTATATTTTGAAGTCAGGAAGTGTGATACCCCCTGCTTTGTTCTTTTTGCTCAGGATTGCTTTGGCTATTTGGGGTCTCTTGTTGTTCCATATACATTTTCAAATTGTTCTTTCTATTTCTGTGAAGTATGTCATTAGTAGTTTGATAGGGATTGCATTGAAACTGTAGACTGCTTTGGGCAGTGTGGTCATTTTCACAATATTGATTCTTCCAAGTCATGAGCATAGGATGTCTTTTGTGTTTTCGAGATTACCTATTTAGGTTGACTCTATTTGGAGACCTTTGAGGACCTGGATTTGGATATTCACAGCTTTCCCAAGACTAGAGACATTTTACAGCTATGGTTTCTTTAAATACATTTTAAATATCTTTTTTGATCTCATTCTGGAATGCCCACAATTTGCATATTTGTTCACTTAATGGTATCTCATAGATCTTGTAAGCTTTTTCTTCCTTTTTTATTCTTTTTATTTTTTTTTTTTTTTGGTCTGTGTTATTTGAAAACTGCATCTTCAAGATGAGAAATTCTTTCTTCTGTTTGATTTAGTCTGTTGTTGAAACTCTCAGAAGTATTTTTTATCTCATTTAATGAATTCTTCAATCCCAAGATTTCTGCTTGATTTTTTTAAATGATATCTATTTCTTTATTCAATTTCTTATTCAGATCGTGAATTGTTTTTCTGACTTCCTTGAGCTGTTCTTCTGTATTCTCTTGTATCTCAGTGAGTTTCTTTAAGATAATTAATTTGAATTCTTTTTTCAGCAAGCTGGCAATTTCCAATTCTTTGGGATTGGTTACTGGAGCATTATTTTGTATTTTTGGTAGTGTCATGTTACGTTGTTTTTTCATGTTTCTTGTTTCCCTATGTTGGTATGTGTGCATCTGGTGGAATAGTAGCCTTTTTGAGGTTTGTAGAGTGGCTTGTTTGGGAAAAGACTTTCACCTGCAAATGCATCCTAGGGTGTCAGCTGGGTAGAGTGCAATGGCTTTGTTTTGGATGGATGCAGTAGTGTAGACTCTGTGCAGTTTCTTCAGCCTTAATCCACTTTTGCTATGTCTGTGAGTGACTTAGCAACTGATCACCAGGTTTGTGGTGCTGGTGGCACAGCTTTGCTGGGGTAGGTATTGCTGGGTTGGTTCACAGGCTGGGGGTGTGCATATGCACCCTGTGGGTCAGTAGTCTCAGGTGATGGATCACTGGGATGTGGTTGCTGGATTGATTCTTGGGCTGGAGGTGTGGACAAATAGCATGTGAGGGTCTCCAGGACTGGTTTACCAGTGGCAAGGTCACTGTGCTGCTTCTCTGACTAGGGTTGGGCCCACCAGGAGCATATCAGCTAAGGTGTTTCTCAATCAGATGTGTGTGCATGTGATGGCTCAAAGATTCGGTGGTGGGTCTTCCAGGTGCATGACAGCTGAGCTGTTTTTCTGAGCCAGGGGCATGGGTATGTTTTGGCTAGCTAGCTAAGTGCAGGTATGCTGGTGGCCCTTCTGCTGTGCCAATTCTTGGGGCTCAATGTGAGGTCATGCTTTCCTTTGAAGTTCAGGAGCTGGACTGCCAAGGGCAGACAGAGCCACTGAGCTGCTTCTCAGGAAGTGGGTGAGGACACTGGCAGGACTTCAGTGAGGAGACCTGCCTAGTTGCTTCCCTGGTGGTAGGCAGGGCTGCTAGGCAGGCCTGCAGGGAAATGACTTGTCTAGCTACTTCTGGGTGGTGGGTGAGGCTGCTAGGCAGAACTGCAGGGAAGTAACCCATCCTGCTGCTTCTGGGTGATAGGCAGAGCTGCTAGGAAAGCCTGCACTGAATAGCCAGTGCAGTGACTTCTGGGACTGTTTTCAAGGCTACTAGGTAAGATTACTTAGGATGGAATTGCCTGGCCCCTTCTCCAGGAGGGGTGTGTGCACTTTATTTCCACTGGCCCAAGAGCATATTCCTTAGGGCAGAGACCCATTAGTTGTTTTTCTGGGTTTGGGGCTCAGGCACACAGCCCAGTCAGCTGGCAATGGTAGGAGGTAGGGGGTGGAAAGAGGGGTGGTCTCCGTGAAGAGGGTCTGCCTGTTTGATCTTTGGTTGGTGTTGTGGAGGCACATCTGTTCAGCAGGAGTAGGGTTGGCTTTTCAGACTGCAGAACTAGAGTCATAGCTGCAGCAAGCCCAGGCTTTAAGCCACAAGGGTCAGGGCATTGTAGCCTCTCAAGTGAGCACTCTGGGAGGAGGGCAGAGCCTTAAGGCTGGGGAAGCACCCTGGCCACTTGTCCCAGAGCAGGATAGGCTCCTGTAGTAGCTCTGGTTTCAAGATGGCACCATCTTTCATTGGCTTGGGTCACAGGGATGGAAGGTGGGGAGTGCACAGTAGGTGCTACTGTTCTAGAGTGACGTAGTGTGTGTATTCTAGACTGCTCTCCCACATTTGGCTCCAGGCTTGTCCTGCCAAAGGATCTGTGGGCCTCTGTGGTAAAGGGTGTGGGTCCTCTGCCTACCTTTTTGCCACAAGGGAAAAATGCTTCTTGCACCAATCCTGGTGTCAGAGACATGGCAGCTGAGGCTGTGTGCCTCTCTCTGCTCTCTGTGCCACCACCCTGGGTTTTCCTGCTCCACAGGGACCTCACTAGTCACCTGCTGCACTTCTGTGGTCTCTCACAGAAGCTCCTGTCAACATTTAGCTGTCTGTTAGTTGTTCTTGTCCTTTGCTGGGGGAGGAATGCACTCTAGGCTCCTCTAGCCTGCCACCTTCCTTGCCCTGCCCATCCCCCTCGGGGGATCTTATTCATTGCCATGCTCTCAACTATCACCTCTTACCACTCCCCAGCTTGCGAAGGAGCTTTTGCCATATTAAATGACATACGACTTCCTCACAATGCCATCTCTGTTCACAGGGCTCCATCTCCCTGAAAATATTACCTCTCCTTCTTAACCACTTCCCCAGCCCTCATCCTTCTGTCACATATGACTTACGCATGTCTTCCACCCGGCTGTTTCCTTCTCTTCTTTCAGGACTTGTATCAGGCATCATCACGTCTTTCAGGAAGACTTCTCGCAGGAACCATGCCTGATTGTGTTTGTATCTTCTGAGCTCAACACAGGGCCTTAGGAATTAATTCCGTAGTCCAGAGGCTTAATAACATTTTTATTGAGCTTACTCATTATGTGCTGGGTGTCGTGCTAAGCATTTCATGTATACATTAAGTTGCTTATTAACCACACGACCCTATCAAGGAGGTTCTATTAGTGTCCTCAATTTAAAGATGAAGACACTTATTTTCTATAAGATTGAATAATTTTCCAAGATCACAAAGCTAGTGTGACAGAGGCAGACTTTGAACACAAGATGATCTCACTCCAACTCGGGCTTGTTACTAGTGGGTTGCCTTTATAACATGAAAATACATAATGTAACAATAAACAAACAAAAATAAAAGGGATACAATATATTCAATGTGATCTGAAAATTTACTTAACAAATTATCTTTTTTTATTCACCTTTTTTTTTGGTGGCTTGCCAATATGGTACTAAAATTATCATTACCTTTACTCCATCTGAAGTTTTACAGTATAATATTTGCCATAAAATATTTAATCAAATTTTATAATTCTTGTCTTCATCAAATAAGTTCCACTAACTTGACAAAGTTTGTCCAAGAAGAAATTTTGAAAGTGTACCTAAGCAGTGGTTTTATTAAAGACTAAAAATGGTCTTAATTTACTGAAGTATTACTATTAAGAAAATAATCTGAAGTGAATATTTTGTGGGGCAAATATGAAAAAGAAGAGACAATTTTGTGTGTGTGTTCCCTCTGCTAATCTCTTCATCTCTGCTGACCTCCTTATCCTTGGGGGCAAAGAAGGGAGCTGGTGATGATCTCCAAGGTCTTCCTCATCCTCAGGAGCCTGGGCTCCAGAGACTTCCTTAGAATAGCGAGGATGAATAGCCCCGTGAAATGAAAAGCCATCTGACTTCATTCAAATATGATTCCCCACATTAGGCAGAATAATGATGTTCACAGAGGATAAACTGGCTCACATTCATCAATATTGAGAATGAACAGAAGAAATGTTTCTCATCCTCACTTATATTCATACATTTGAATTTTCATAACAGTAAGAAATCAATCATTTGTTGCTTTTAGATCAGACATTCTTTCCATATACTGGAAAAAGTCAGTTACAAACTTAAGAAGTTTCAGGTAAATGTTGGGGGACATGTAGAAATGTATGAGTTCTCATGTTTAAAGAACAAGACACAGATAACATCTTTTGAAGGTTTGAAAGCAAAAATGCAGCTCTTCTCTCACAACTTTTTTTCCCCCAATGGGTTTAACTTAAATGGACTGTTGCTTAATAAAAATAACTACTATCTAGGAAGCCTCTCTTGATTTTTCTCCTCAGTACTGAATACATTGAGAAGTCAAATAAAGTATGAAATGTTTTTATCTCTAACTTCAGTAGTAGATAACCTTTCACCATCTAAATATTTCTTTTCTCTCCAACATGTATTCAGTTTACTCATTTAACTTATACAATGTGGTTTTAATAATTTTATCTTTTCTTTTTAACACCATGGGACTTAAAGACCAAGTTGAAAAGACCATATTGATTACTTGTGGATAATAATCCTAAGAATGTAACTTAGGAATGCCAAAGTTGAAAATTATGACATCATTACACAACTTCAAGTATGAAGAGAAAGTTAATGAGTAGATTAAGAAACTATGTGTTAAAACGTATTGTTTCTATTAGAGTCATTTTAAATATCCAGCCGTACTTCCTCCGGAGCTGTACATTTATTGGGCATCTTCCATGTGGTCCTATTGCCTTAAGAGTTCTTTTTCAAGGAATCTTTCAGGGTTTGTAAACCTATGATAGAAGATATCCTAGAAAATTGAGATTCAAAGTACTAAGATAGCAATCACGAGGTGAGTTTCATACCTATGAACAAGCGCTTGAAATTCTGTGCCGGAAGCTGAGCAGAGCCTCTTGGGCAGGAAGCTTTGGTAGGCTATGTACCTGAGCAGGTGTCTTTATGTCTTATAAATACAGCATGTTCATCACTTCTTTGATGCCTCTGTTCCTGAGGTTCTTTTCTCCTCGACTTGGAATACCATTCCTTTACCTGTTCTCCTATCCCATTTCCACACAAACTTCAGCTTAAGACTCATCTTCTCCAGGGGGCTTTACATGACTTCATTTTCTCCTTTCTCTTTAAAATGGCTTGTACTTCCAAGTCTAATCCACTCGCAACTTAGAATTCAATTACTTTCTTGTATTTACTTCCTGATGTTTTTGACAGCATTTGAATATATTCTATTTAATATTAGTTCTTGAGGCTTTCAGGCATCTAATTATCTTTTCCTGGTGAAATTATCAGTTCCTTAAAAATAAAATCAGTGTTTTCTTAATTTATATATTCTTCTATAACATTGAATACAGCGCTGAATTTATTTTTTTTAAATTGTTAAGAATTCATTGATGAATTGTCTGCAAATAGAATTTGATTTTCCCTCATAGATGAGGGAAATAAACATGTTGCCCTTATGAATCATTAAACGTATAATGCCCAGCACAATTATTTTTGAATAGTAAGAAACCAATAAGTATTTGTTTAAGAATAAATGAATGTATGAATATAAAAGTAATTGGCACCTTTATGAATAGATGCATGAAGGTAATAACTCAATATATATTCTTACATAAATGAAACAGTAAATATGTAGTTTTCAAGAAGTAGAAAAGTCCAAGAATATCTAGTATATTTATTTTATAACTAGCAGAAAAATAGGATTAAACTACTAACTTCAAGAATAGTGTTTCTAAGATTTTGTAGCTATTTTTCATTCCTTGTTGCAATTTAGGATTAGGGTTTGGGGGTTATGAGAGAAAAAAATTAATCATAAATAACAAGAAATGTCCTATGCACTCCTTGAGTTCTCTGCATCTCACTTTGAAAACCACTGTGCTCTCCAGACTGGTATTCTCAACTTCAAGAACATGCCTGGTGGTTTTCAGAATTTCCTTTCAATGATCAACATGTTGTAGTAATGTAAAAGAAGTCTAATTATTTAAATATTCCATTTAAATTAATTAAAGATTGTAACTACTTAAAGAGATTTAATTTGTTTTTAAGACTTGAGATGTTGAAGCCTCTGATGTGTGCTACAGATCACATTTCTCAGTATAGCACTTATGCTGCAAGAAAGATCCACGTTTGGAAGAGGGGAATGCTGTCTAAATTACTCTTTTACTACTGAAAAGCCAAATCAGAGGCTTAGATATAGAAAGCAAAGTATTTGTGGAATGTTCAGAATTAGCTAACATTTTTTTATAATAGTACATTGAAAGAATATAGAATTTTTTAAAAATCACTTTTTTATGTCATGAATCATAAAAGGAATCATTTGGAATAATTTAAAATGTTTCTGGCATTAGATAAATGATTGCTAATACTTTCTTCTTACTTATCATTTTGTATAAATATAGCCTTATTACTGGAGATTATAAACCAAAACTTCTAACTCTTTTTTTCCTTCAGGTTTATGACAAATGTAAACACTCATAATCAGAAGAGCTTTAATAACTACAGTCTTTAAAGTTACACATGTATTACACATTTTTTCTTTGGAAAAAATGAGAAGAAAATGTGTCATTAATGACAAAACACACCATTTATAATACATATATATAGTTCTTAAAATTCTTCTCATTTGATACATGCTTTAATCCTACTATTGTTTAGTAATATGTTATCTAAATAATTATTGAAATACTTTCTTTAATAAGTTAAAATTCATGTCTCAAAAAGTCATAGGTAGACACATGTCTATAGAAACCCAATTTTGCAGGAGAAATTTTAAATACCAAGAACATAAAGTAATCCTATAATACCATTATATACTAGTGAATATGAGTCAAGTTATATAACTTAGGGTGCATTACATTAGTATGTACTTTTTCACACCCTATGGTATAGAGTTATGAAAATCTGATCTTTTAACATGAATGAAACAAATTTGTTCACATGACTGTTATACTGTTTTTTCTTTCCACTTATAGAAACACTCCAGCTAACTGGTCTTCTTAAAGAATATATTGATCATTAATATAATCATTAAATATTTATTAAGGGCCCCCTATATACCCAACACTTCAATTGAAGTTTGAACTGCCAAAATAAATTAGATATGACACCTGTCAAGAACCTGCAGTTTGGGCTGGCCCGGTGGCGCACTGCTACAGTGCTCTGCTTGGGAGCGCGGCAGCGCTCCCACCGAGGGTTTGGATCCCACATACAGACCGGTTCC
>NW_007732973.1:29939-32094 GCF_000696425.1 Galeopterus variegatus | reverse complement strand
CAAGTCCTCCATTAAAATGTTTTCCATGGGTTATGCCTCTTAATAACAATACGATTACTCCATGAGGGTAATTTTACCCCATTTTACAAGTGAGAAAAATTAATTGTGATTTTAAAATACGCTCTCTTCAAAAAGAGCCTAATTCCCTACCCCTGGAGAGTGAGCTGGACTTAGTGAATTGCTCTTCATGAATAGAATAAAGAGGAAATGATGGTGTGGGCTTTTTTCACTAGGGCGTAAAAAGTCACTGAGACTTCCTTTTGCTCTCTGTCTTGGATGGGAAGCCAGCTGCCATGTTGTGAGAACACAGCACACAAGCTGCTGTCTGGAGTGGCCCACGCGGTGAGGAGCTGAGGCTTCTTCCCAATAGCCATGTGAGTGAGTCATTTTCAAAGTGGGTTCTCCTTCCCAGGCAGGCCCTCCGATGATGACAGTTCCTGCCAACACCTAACCTCAGGAGACATCCTGAGCCAGAACCATCCATCTAAGCAGACTTTTAATTACTGACCCACAGAAACAGTGAGAACATGGGTGTTGTTTTGAGCCAATAGATTTTAGGAATAATTTGTTATTTGGCAACATAACTAATACAATGCATTAGTGATTTGAGAATTTAGTAATAGTATGCTAATTACTAATACTAACAGTAATTAGAGAAGTTAGCTATTTGCTAAGGTCACAGAGCTAGGAAATGTTAGAGATGTTCCAGCCAGTTTATTATATGGTGACCATATAATTTATTGTCCATCTGAGAACACCTTAGAGAGTACTACAGGTACTAATAATAATTATATTGGTATGACAGCCATACATTGGAATTCTTCAGGGCAAACTGAAACATAGGATCACCCTAATAACAGCCTATTCACTTCCTTGCTACTCTATTCTGTTTCCAACATAAATAAGTTTATACAATGTGATCTGTCCAATAATGGAAGTTTAGCAAAGAAAAAGGATAATCCATCTGTTTTGACATAAACTTCTAGCTACTTGCTCAATATTCATTGTCCTTGTCTTGTTTGCTAATAAAATCCCTATATTATGTGGTGTCAGTAATGTGTCTGGGAAAAAAAAAACCCTTACATTTTCTAGCTCCCTTATAGATGACCAAAAGATGTCAGAAGTTCTCAGTTGGAGTTTCTAGGAAAGCTCTTATAAGTGGGGCTACTTTAACTGTCAGGAACCCTTTTCCCCTGCAATTTCTTTATGGTTCTGCCTGGGACATGGATGTGATGGTTGGAGCTGTAGCAACCATGTTGTGAATATGGAGGCATACTTGGTAATAGAGGTCATCATCTAAAAACTACAGAGCAAAAAGTTTGGGTTTCTAATAATCATGAACCCATCATTCCAGTCTTGGACTATAAATCTTCACACTGTATTATGTGAGAGAAAAACATCTCTATCTTTGTTTAAGCTGCTATTCCATGGGTTCTCAAATATACCTTGTCTATCAATCCTGATATACCCACCTTGATACCCCAAATAAGAAATTTAGAGTGCCGAGCATTTTTATTCTTACCCCATTTTGATAAAATTATTTTAGATACATTGACCACTCTTTCTAGTTTTTTAAGTAGCTAAAATAGAAGAATCAGCTGGCGGTTTTCTTGATGATACAAGGTCATTGTGTATAGAAAGCAGAGTCAATTCACTTTTTAGTGACTTTGAGAGTTTTGTATGCTCTATGGAAGCTCATCTAATTGTTGGTGTTAATAAAACAAGTATGAATTAAGTTCTTGTGAGCAATACTGTAATTTTTATATGGGCTGATGCTGTCACCAATTTTGTGCCTTTCAAATGATTCACTCGGAAGGTTTTCTAAAATCTCCACTTTTAACTTCCTCTAAAATGTGAAAACTAATTAAGGATTTCTACCTTTCAATCATTATGGAAATGTGCCAGGGGGTTTTCATGAAATGTTAAATATATGGATTCAGTAGGAAATGATTACATTCACTAAGGAGTTAGATACAGAGCTCTTAATTGTATAATTGCACTAGGTTTAGCTCATAGAAATGAAAAAATAATAATAAAAGGTTTAGTGCATGTTCAGTGTGTTTGTGAAGCAAAAAGGTACTTCTTTGGTTAGATTTTTTTTTCGAGTTTTGAAAAAATAATTACTATTATGGAGATGGTTACATGAATTAATTCT
>NW_007732973.1:16275-29579 GCF_000696425.1 Galeopterus variegatus | reverse complement strand
ATAATAATAAAAGGTTTAGTGCATGTTCAGTGTGTTTGTGAAGCAAAAAGGTACTTCTTTGGTTAGATTTTTTTTTTTCGAGTTTTGAAAAAATAATTACTATTATGGAGATGGTTACATGAATTAATTCTACTCTTTATGCATAGGTGAGGTTCTTTAAGAAGCTGAGTTAACTCTTTTTATTCTAACTATTTAAGTTTAGCTATTCAAACCATTTTAGTTTAAAATGCTTTTATCCTTTCAAAAATTTTTAAACAGTTATTGTAATGAAGTACTCCCTATAGGGAATAAATATTCTCATACATCTAAAAAATCTAGGATAAATATATGGAAGAAAAGTTCAAGAACAATCTAACAATTATGGCTGATCCAAATTGTGATAATGAATGGCACTCATTAAGAAGAACGTAAGCTAAGGCTAGATGGTCATACGATAGGGATGTAACACATCATAGAACTTTCTGCAATGATGGAAATATTCCATATCTACTCTGAATACTTGCATTACCTACATGTGTCTTTTTAGCACTGAGAATGTGGCTACTATGACTGAGAAATTAAATTTCAATTTTCAAAAAATTTTCCATAGCCACATGTGGCTAGTGGCTCTTAAATTGGACAATATAGTTATAGACAGTATTCATACAGTGGTTAAAGAATCAGATTTGATGGATTCTAAAGGCCCTTTCAATTTTATATTGCCATATCTGCAAAAATAAGTGGTTATACTTTATTTTCTCTCCATTTCTGCTCCACTCTGCACAAAATTTTTCTGTTTCTATTATTTGGAATTCATTCATTCATTTATTCATTCATTCATTCATTCATTCATTCATTCATTTAGTCATCACAGAATTACAGTGAGCCAAGTGCAGTGGAAAAAACAGAAACTTCTCTGTCGTCAACATTCCTGCCCTTCATGCTTCTTCCTTTTACTGCCTTCATAGCTCTTCCCTTCAGGGACACATCTCTCATCTTCAAATGTGATGGCAAGGTACCAGGTGGTGGAGACCAAACCCTAAATGCAGGGACTTCCAGATTCACCAGAGCTTTCTCTGCTTGGAAGGAGAAAAACCACAGAAATTGATGGGGTCATGCAGGAGCAAAAAGATTTGTGAGTCAGATCAAGTTGATTTTACAGTAAATAATGTGATATTACTTGCACATCTGAGATTGTGGGCTATGAGTAAGTCTCACTATTTCCAGCATCCTTCTTAATTTTCCAAGGATTCTCAAAGAGACTTGGGCCAACACCGAGTTCTCAGTCTCACTGGTACCTCGCTTTCTGCATATGGTCTGTTCACTCAGTCCTGCACATACCCTACCCCAACCCCCAAACAGAACACAGTGCCTTTTACATTAATTTCACAAAGCAGTGCAAATGCAAAGTCGTTGCATGTAGCAGGATTCTGTAGAAAGTTTGAGGATAATGGCAGAGGGTAATAATGTTGAGGGTAATGCGGTGGAGACCAGCTAACCACTTACTGTTGAATATTAGATATTCCTATTCTGTAAAGCTCTCAGTTATTCCTACCTTGGGAACTTCTTGCTGACTGTGGCTACAGATCTCGCATCACATTGTGTCTACCCACCTCCACCAGACCCTGTTTTTTCTTTTCTCCTCATTCCCAGGCCGCTCTGTCTTCCCTCCAGGCCAAGGCTATATCTACATCTCTCTCATATTTCATTTTCAGCAATTTAGACTTTTCTTTTAGAAAATTTTGCCCTATTTTTTTTCATATTATATTTTGGACTTACATTGCCAGACTCAAATTTCAAATAGCAAACTATGTAAAAAAAAAAAAAAAAAAAGTCCTCACTTTAAAAAGAATTCTGGCTCTAGATTTTGAAACAAATTTTTTTCATTTTCATAAAACTATATATGCTATATACCTATATATTGCTGTAAGAAAAATATGTTTCAGAGAGGAATTGGCCATGGTCATAAAATTAATAAAAGGTGTTTTGGGGACTAGAAAGCAGTTCTCCTGAAGAGCATTTATCTTTCCATTATATTACAGCCATAAACAATATAGGTTAAATAAGATTTTATTAACATGTCTCACTACCATTTATAAGTACCAGAAAAATGGCATAATAAACATTTAGAAAATAAATCATGTGAAGATGAAAAATGTAGAAGTAAAAAAGTGATTGAAAACAGCTTGACAATAATATATATACACATATGGGCACATTAAGAATTCAGCCAACACTATCAGAATCCAATGTTACATATGGGAAATGAAACTTTAGAGAAAAAAAGGATAATTTTTTTTCTTGAAGTTTAGTTAGAGAAGCAAGTAGACAATGATAATTACCTTGAAAAAATTATGCCAAGGTCACCTACAACACCTTTCAGTGATGCCAGAAGATAGATTTATTCATGCTTATTCAGTTAAAATCTTTACTAACTCAGTGCTACATGTCAGATGCTATGGCATTGTGGCAGATCCTACAGCACTTTCAAGAATGAAGTGTTTGTCAGGACTCTGTGAGTCTCAAATGACAATAACCCAACTCACATTAGCTAAAGCAAAAAAGAGAATAGATTGATTCACATAACCAGGAAGCCCAGGCTTGGTTCTGGCTTCCAATACAACATGGCTCCTTTTCCAGCTCTGCTTCCTTCTTTGTGCTGGACTTACCCTCTTTTACTGTTTTAGGCTCCCCAGTTGACCAAGGAAGATGGTTACCTGAAATCTCAGCCTAGATGTCCTAGTTTAGCAATTCCTGGCTGAAAAAGCTGCCCTCTTCTCAAATCAGTATGTCAACTCCAGGCAATGATTCTTATTGGCTCTATTTGTAATAATTGCTCATCCTTGAACCAATCACTGTATTTAGAGGACGGAGATATTATGATTGGCCTTGCCTGGGTCAGGTGATCACTCCTGTGACCAGAGTGTGGTGGAGCACTGTGGTTGATGGAGGTCCTTACAATTTAGCATGGAGGAAGGGTGGTTCCACTAAGGAGGTAATGCAGCCAGGCATGTAAATACAACATGCAGCCACTGCAGACTGATAAGTAATGCGTCTTGTCCTCTAGGAGTTTTTCCCATATAACTCTTGGTACTTAACATAGGGGGAAAGAATCCGCACGTGTGCCCCAAATTTTTAATTTCAATACCAGTTAGTTATTTTGATTATAAAATTTTTATAATATTACCGCAGTCCTTCTAACTGTTACTTAAATCTGTTTTTGTTAGTTTCGAGCCAAGTGTCAAAATTATTTGATCATTGGTATAGTATTTTTGTGGTCAAAATGCAATGTTGCCTTAAAATTTTTTTCTGTACTACAAATTATAAGTTTATCTTTAGATATTGTGGGGACTATGTCAATCCAACAAGACATTTCCTCAGTTCACCCTAGTTCTATGGTTGTGATGATTTGAAAATTGTTTCTTGGCCTTGCCACACTTTGAGTACTACTATATTTAGAGGCATTTTATTTTAGCCTTGACAGTGAAACTATTATTTTTTTAGGAATTTTATTTGCTAGAAAGCATACTTTGTATTACTTTCTACTCATGCTGCCTTAATAGAAAGAATAAAACCTGATGTTTGCATCACATACTTTTACTAAATGTGTCTCACATGCAATAGCTTTTCTTGCATTAAGCCACCAAAATCTGTGCATTAATTTGACAGTATAAGACAGCCAAGTCAACCCGAACTAATACAGATGTGTTAATTGCAAGTAGGCATAATTTATTATAAGACAGCCAAGTCAACCCGAACTAATACAGATGTGTTAATTGCAAGTAGGCATAATTTATAAACAAAAAGGATTCTCACAGCAATTGTGAAAATGTTATATATTTTTCAATATTACAATATGTATAATTTATATTCTAGGCAAAAACACACATAAATTTGCTTGATTTACCTAAGAGTAATAGTTAATTCCACCTTTTGCCTAAAGAAAGGAAAAAAACCATTAATCATTTTGTGAGTTTCAGAGAATCTTCAAGCCCATAAAAGTCAAGAAGGATCTTCTATGCCAACTCTGTACATATCTATGATTTTCTTTTACTCCTTATTTCAGCAACTAAAATTTCACAAATAGCTCCTGAAAAGGGAGATTTCTGAGTAGAAGTTATGTTACTATACTAGAAATTGGTGTTTTTGCCACGAGTTATTTTACTTTCATTGTGGCAAAGGAAATGCAATTGACCTCCCCAAAGGTACTTAGGCGAGGGCAATTGTTGAAGGTTTTCTGAGTTCTCATCACCTCCTGAGGGCAAAAGAGAACCATGAGAAGACTAAGTTTGAATCTTTTATCTACCTCTGAAAAACAGTCATCTCTGAAACTACAGTATCAGTATCACTTGTCCAATAATTAATCCTCTTCAATTAAATAACATTTCCTTCATTCTTTAACTGACTGACTTTCAAATGTTTCTTAGCAGTGGAACCCTCTCTTCAAATGGCATGTGAGCAGAATTGACATATGTAGGACTGGTAAAAGCAGAAACCAGGTGCTCCCAAGGTACCAGCATGATTAAGCCCAACTGAAAACCATGGCTTTCAATATTTCAAACCAGCTTAGTTTTATGATGCACCTATTCTGTTGCAGATATGATGAGGGCATACGAATAAGTGAAAGACTCAGTCATTTTTCTCTCGCCTTCATCTTTCTATAGTGGTTTTGGAATGTTCACCTGCAGTTTATATTATTCTCCACGCAAACATAACTCTTCAATCACCTGCCTTCCCTATTCTCCTGTCTCCTCCTTTCATGACGCTTCAGAAAATCTGAACACTTTTTCCCACTTCTGCCTCAACTTTGCCAGTTTTAATGCTTAGCCTCTTACTTCAAGACCTTAGCCCAGGGACCGGCCCGTGGCTCACTCGGGAGAGTGCGGTGCTGATAACACCAAGGCCCCGGGTTCAGATCCCATATAGGGATGGCCGGTTCGCTCACTGGCTGAGCGTGGTGCTGACAACACCAAGTCAAGGGTTAAGATCCCCTTACCGGTCATCTTTAAAAAAAAAAAAAAAGACCTTAGCCCATATCAATTTCAGTGAGAATCTTCCACCAAATTTGCAGGGGTGGCCACCTGCTTCAGGCCACCTCTCTGCTGAAGGAAATCTTGCTAAGATGTGTTTCTCAAAGGATAGTTTGAGGACCACTGCCATCTGGGGTACTTGTACAAAAAGTATGATACTGGGATCCCATGCTCGGCTTACTAAATCAGAATTCCTGGGGTGGGGACCTGGTATCTTTATTTTTAACAATTTCTATTGGGGAGTTTTATGCACACTGAAGTTTGAGTATTCCACCTTTTTAGTTCCCTATTACAACATAACAACCACTCCCCCACTGACCATAGCAGATTTAGGCAATGGTTTATTATTTCTCATGATTCTGTTGTGGGTTGACTAGCAATTTATCTTATGGTTTCTGCTGGGCTCAGTAAGGCAGCATTATTCTGGTAGAGGCATGGCTAGACCAAAATGTCCAAAATGACCTCTCTCAGTATTTGGCAGGGTGCTGGCTGTCAGCAGGGTGCTCACTTCTCCTTCTTGTGACTTATCCTCCATTTGGCTGGAGCAGCTTCCTTATGTGGCATTCTCAGTGTTCCAAGACAGCAAAGGTAGAAGTTGCAAGCTCTCCTGAGGCCTAGGCTGGCCTGCACAACAACATTTCTGCCACAGAAATGTTAATCTATTGGGTTAAAGCAAGTTACAAGGCCAGACCATGTTCAAAGTAAGGGAAATAGATACTGTTTCTTGATAGAGTCAAAAATGCTTTACGGCTGTATTTATTTCCCCTGTACCCTGCAGTATTTAACACTTTGAGCCTTCACCATCGTGTCTTCAGGGATTGAAGCAGTTATGAAACTTCTGAAATATGGCATGTGTAGGCTTTGATTTGGAATGGAAGTTTCTTCCTGTGTTTGCTAGAAACAGGTTGATTTGCTTCCAGGTCCTGAAACCAGGATTGTCAATATCATAGCTAATACTCTCATTAAATACAAGGGTCCAACAGCAGCAGAAAAGATTCAAAAGCTCAAAAAAAAGAAAAAAAGAAAAAAAAAGTTGGTATCTACACTTACATTTGGGACCTACTCAAAAGTAACTTTGGACTTAAGAAAAATCATTAAATGAGAGAATTGCATGTTTTTCACAACTATTTTATTCAGGTTTTTCCCATCAAAAACATTTCAAATACAAAAAATAATGTCAAAATTAACTAATATGAATTTAGTTTCATCTTCTATCATAGTTCATCCTTTAGTGATTTTTGATAACAGCAAAAGATCTTATTTAAACATAAAATGGTTCTCTTTAATTTCTTTCAGCAGTGATTTGTAGTTCTCATTGTAGCGATCTTTCACCTCCTTGGTTAAATTTATTGTTAGGTTTTTTTGTGTATGTGTGACTATTCTTAATGGGCTAGCATTCTCGATCTCTTTTTCTGGTAGTTTGTTGTTGGCATATAAAAATGCTACTGATTTTTGCATGTTGATTTTGTATCCTGCAACTTTACTGAAATCATTTATCAACTCTAAGAGTTTTTCTGTAGAGACTTTAGGTTTTCTATATATAGGATCATATCTGCAAACAGGGACATTTGATGTCATCTCTTCTGATGTGGATGCCCTTTATTTCTTTCTCTTGATTGATTGCTCTGGCTAGTACTTCCAATACTATGCTAAGTAGGAGTGGTGAGAGTGGGCATCCTTGTCTTGCTCCCATTCTTAAGGGAAAAGCATTCAACTTTTTCCCATTTAGGATGATTTTCACACTGGGTTTGTTGCATATGGCTTTTATTGTATTCAGATACTTTCCTTGATCATGGTGTATAATTTTTTTGATTTGTTGCTATATTCTATTTGCTAATATTTTATTGAAGATTTTTGTGTCTATGTTCATCAAAGATATTGGCCTATAGTTTTCTTTTTTTGTTTCTTTGTCTGGTTTTGATATCAGGGTGATGTTGGCCTCATAGAATGAGTTTCAGAGAATGGCTTCAATTTCAGGTTTTTGGAATACTTTGAAGGAGTATTAATTCCTCTTTAAAGGTTTGGTAGAGTTCAGCAGTAAAGCCATTCAGTCCTGGGAATTTTTTTTGTTGGGAGACTGCTGATTACTGCTTCAATCTTGTTGCTTGTTATTGGTCTGTTCAGGTTTTTTTAAAATCTCTTCTTGGTTTAGTCTTGGTAGTTTTTATGTGTCCAGAAATTTATCCATTTCCTCCAGGTTTCAAAATTTGTTTTAAAAATCTCTTCTTGGTTCAGTCTTGGTAGTTTTTATGTGTCCAGAAATTTATCCATTTCCTCCAGGTTTCAAAATTTGTTGGCGTATAGTTGTTTATAATAGTCTCTAATTTTATTCTTTGTATTTCTGTGGTATTGATTGTAATGGCTCATTTTTCATTTCTTATTTTTGTTATTTGGGTCTTCTTTCTTCCTTTTTTAGTTAGACTACCTAATGGTTTTGTCTACTTCATTTATCTTCTCAAAAAAACAACTTTTTGTTTCTTTGATCTTCTGTATCCTTTTCATGCTCATGAATTGGAAGAATTAACATTGTGAAAATGTCTGTACTATCCAAAGTGATCTACAGATTTAATGGAATCCCCATCAAAATACCAATAACATTCTTCACAGAAGTAGAAAAAAACAATCCTAACATTCATATGGAACAGCAAAACACCCAGAATAGCCAAAACACTCCTAAGCAAAAAAAGTAATGCCAGAGGCATAACACTGTCCAATTTCAAATTATACTACAAAGCTGTAATAACCAAAACAGCATGGTACTGGTGTGAAAACAGACACCAGGACCAACAGAACAGAAAAGAGAATTCAGAAATCAACCCACGTACTTATAGCCAACTGATCTTTGACAAAGGCGTCAAGAACGTACATAGGAAAAAAGACTGCCTCTTCAGTAAATGGTGCTGGGAAAACTGGACATCTACATTTAGAAGAATGAAACTAGACCCAGACCTCTCACCATATACCAAAATCAGCTCAAAATAAATTAAAGACTTAAATATAAGACCTGAAACTATAAAACTCCTAAAAATAAATCAGGGGAAGTGCTTCAGGAAGTAGTACTGGGCAAAGACTTTATGAATATGACCCTCAAACACTAGCAACAAAAGGAAAAATAAACAAATGGGATTATCTCAAACTAAAAAACTTCTGCACAGCAAAAGAAACGATTAACAGAGCAAAAAGACAACCTATAGAGTGGGAGAAAATATTTGCAAACTATGCATCCAACAAGGGATTAATATTCAGAACATATGAGGAACTCAAGAAACTTAACAGTAAAAAATAATAATAATAATAGCCTGATTAAAAAATGGACAATGGAGCTGAACAGGCATTTCTCAAAAGAAGATATACAAATGGCCAACAGACAGCTGAAAAAAATGCTTGACCTCACTCAGCATCAGGGAAATGCAAATCAAAACCACATCGAGATATCATCTCACCCTAGTTAGACTGACTATTATCAAAAAGACAGAGAATAACAAATGCTGGTGAGTATGCGGAGAAAGGGGAATCATCCTACGCTGTTGCTGGGACTGTAAATTGGTGCAAAAGTTATGGAAAATGGTATGGAGGTTTCTCAAACAACTACAGATAGAACTGCTATAAGATCTGGCAATTCCTCTGCTGGGTATATACCCAAAGGAATGGAAATCATCATGTCAAAGGGATACTTACACTCTATGTTTATCACATTTCTATTTACAATAGCCAAGAGTTGGTGCCAACCTAAATGTCCATCATTGAACAACTGGATAAGGAAAATGTGGTATAATTACTCAATGGAATACTACTCTGCCATAAAAAAGAATGAAATCCTGACATTCACAACAACATGGATGAACTTAGAGAAAATTAGGTTAAGTGAAATAAGCCAAGCATAGAAAGAGAAATACCACATGTCCTCACTAGTAAGTGGGAGTTGAGAGAGAGAGAGAGAGAAAGGGAAGAAAGAAAGAAAGAAAGGAAGGAAGGAAGGAAGGAAGGAAGGAAGGAAGGAAGGAAGGAAAGGAAGGAAGGAAGAAAGGAAGAAAACAGCAATCACAATAATACATTGAACTTTCAAAAGGAGAGAACAGAACAAAAGTTATCAAAGGAAGGAGAGGGGGAGGGGGAGGGAGGTAAGGGAAGAATCAGTAAAGGGCACAAAAAACAATTACATTATATAATGTTGAATATACTTAATTATCCTGATTTGAGCATCACATATTGCACAGAGTTAAATATCACTCTCCTCATTATAGATCTTACTATTTTAAGTACAAGTAAATGAATATACCTAGAGAAAATAAATAAACATAAAATGGTGGAGAGAATAAAGAAGGATTGAAACCAACCTGAGAAGTTAGGTACAGAGCATAAAATTAAATTCTCATTTCAGGAAAAAGGACCGATATATCAGACTTGCCCATGATTGTAAAATCTATTGTGAGTCAGTGACAAAAGTAGAGTAGCTGTCCAATCCACACCCATGTCTGTGCTACAAGAATTTACCACTGTATTTGCAAACTACATGCAGTATCAAGAAAATGGATTTACGATGTATTCTTGGAGAGTGGCCTCTGAGGGGGCTAAAATAGCAGTAATTCTTAAGAAAAATACCAGCCTCTGTGAGCATAACAGTCAAGTAAACCATGAAAATGTCTTAATCAACTAAAAGAAAACATGTGATTAATTTGTCTGCTGACTCAAGTTAAAGTGTTTTAATATATTTTCCTGTATCTGAAATTTACTTGGGATTTTTTTTCTTTTGGTTTAGACTGAAGGAAATGTTTGCCAAGGTTTGTGTCTTCCCGAGTCAGCAAGTAAATTTCCCATTACTCTCCCAATTAGATGAGTCACCAGCCTGGCTTAGGGAAGTCACAGAGTCCTGCCTGTTTGGATTGGAGATGAAACAACACTTCAGTCAATCAGTCTAGACGGCTTAGGGGACATCCAGTTGGCCATTTATGGTATCATTTCCCCTTTCTTACTGGGAGAGCCTAGAGAGCAAAGAGAAGCTCTGGGAATATATGTAGGGTTGCCAGATTTAGCAGTTAAAAATACAGGATGTCTAGTTAAATTTAGATTTCAGATAAACAATGAGTATTTTTTTTAGTATGCATATGTTCCATGCAATATTTGAGACATATTTTCACTAAAAAAAAAATAAACGTGTTTATCTGAAATTCACATTTAATTGGGCATCCTATATTTTATCTCGCAACCCTACATATGTGGATCTCACTGCATATAATCCACCTTTTTTTACACTACAGATCGTCATAGAGAATGAAAGTCTGTTTTTCTGAGTTTTAGAGATCAAAAGTTGAGTTATTTTTCTTTTATCTTTTATTAATCATGTAATTATTGTCTAACATCAAGAAAAGAAAAAAAAAGATCCATGACACGAATTCCTTACAGCAGTGCTTCTCAGGCTTTAAATGTGGATATAAACCATGTGAGGATCTTGGGAAAATCCAGATTCTCCTTGAGTAGCCTGAGGTGGGGCCTGACATGCATTTCTAACAAGCTCCCAGGTAGAGCTGTGCTGCCAGTCCATGGACCGTGCTTGTTAGTGGCAAGGTTTTTAGTGTTTCTCAAGTTTTACTGTACACTGGAATCATCTGGGGAGCTTTTAAAATGCTTGATGCCCGGCTGCATCCCATTCAAATAAAATTCAAATCTCTTGGGGTGGGAGCAGGTGCCAGTGGCTTTTTTGTTTGATTTTGTTTTTTGTTTTTTGGTTTTTTAAAGCTCCTCAGTTGCTTCCTGTGTACAGCCAATGTTAAGAACTGCTGTCTTTGATCAACCAGGTCACTTTGACACTGGTTAATGTTTATTGTTATCATCTGGGTGGGAGGCATGCTCTAAAAAAAGCTGGCATGCTGGTTGTTACACACGAACTGTAATCTTGAGAGCCTGCAGCTTGAAGGCTCACTACCAGTCTTTTCAATGTGTCCACTTTCAGTTATGCTTTCTGAGCAGCAATTGAGAAAAGCAATAGATTTTCATTATTCTGTTATAATAATAATAAATATTTTCCCCTAAATATTTTCCAAATTTGGAAACTTTATATCTCTAACATCATGATTGTTGGAAAATATTTCTTCCATGAGTCAAAAATAATTTATTTCTCTTAATGTTTCTAGTAGAAACCAAACAGCCACCACCCAGAGTCATTCTGGCTTGGAAAAGACTAAAATTTATGGTCTGTTACTCTTTGTGAGGCTTGACTAAAGTCAAGGAATGTGACTTAAGGAAGAAAATCAAGTCTTTAACTTATCATTGGTTTTCACGTAAAGACATGTCGACAACAATTCAAATATGTTTTCAAAGCCACTGATACAAATATAGTATGTATATGATATATACTTACACAGACAGATGGCTGCTGACATAAAAGCCTTGTTTCTTAATCAAACACCTTCCTCTTTTTTCCTCTGTTTTGTCATTTTAGTATTACTCATTTTTATGACATCTTTTTTAAACCACGATCTTTTCTTTCCTGCAGTCTTGTTTAGATTAAGGAATACTTTTTGGGTGTCTTGTACTTTATGCAGGAGTGCTGTTCCATGGAATATTTCTTTTTTATTTATCTCATTTTTTTCTTTGTCCACTTCATTCATTATACATTCTCTTTTCTTCTCTTGTTCACACCTACCCAACACCCACCATATCTTCTCTGCTCAGTCTTCTACCCTAGTGCCCAAACACTCTGGAATCTGTGACTGGATCCTTTATTTGAGCTGCCACTCTCACCAACCCCAGCAGCTGTTACTATGCCCTGCAAACACCTTAAGAAGTCCACACATGCCCATGGTGCTGCATGGCCCCAATAGCAGTCTGAATCACTGCCAACTTGAAAAGGTGACTCAGAAGAGATACGAGACCATTAGGAGGTAGGTGGCAAATTGTTTTGCAAATATTTAACTATGTGGTTACTCTCTTTAGTGTGCCCTTTCAGAAAACTTTTGCCCCAGGGTGGTGAGGGCAAAGTGGAAAATGGCTCTTACGCAACAGAAGTTTCCCATAATGAGGAAAAAGTTAGCCTGGTCTGATCTTCATACAGAGTCAGCCACCTAAACATGTTTTAGTTCTAAACAATGGTAGTTTACTGTTCCTGCCATGAGAGGCTCATAACACGTTTTCTTAAAACTTAGCCCACATGGTAGCAGTGCAGTGTAGAAAATGATAACAAAACAGTAACAAAGCTAACATTTATAAGGATACTTCAATAAATTAACAGAAAGATTTGTGTTATTTATGAGAATACTTAAAAAAATTCATGGAAAGACTTGTATTATCTTTTAATTCCAGGAAAAAATAGACTTAAAAGATAATACTTTTTGAAGTACCCTAGTATTAAGCACTCACTATGTGCTTTTACATGCATTAGACCTTTAAATCTTTGTAACAACTCAACAAGTACTATCACTACCCCCATTTTAAAGATGAAGAAAATGAGGCTTACAGAATAATGACTTGCACATGGTTACACAGGGAACTGGGTAGTAAAGACAGGATGTGAATCCAAACAAATCATGTTAGAGGTCAAACTCTGAATATACCTTAGCTACTATACATTTGAATGTATCTAGGGCCTCCACTATGCTGTACTGCCTCTTATCATTCTTGCAGGGAATAAGAGGATCCTAAAGCACCCTAATTTGAAGTATTAATAATAGTAAATGCATTAACTGTAATAGTTTTCTCCAAACTGAACCACTGGTTAAAGAGTTTATTTGAAGTGTTGTACAAAGTTCATATTAAATACTTGAATCACAGTAAGAATTTATTCCGCTTTCAATTTTCTTTCAGTCATTATGACAAAAGTTAAGGCTCAGATTGGTACTAATTTGTATTAATGTCTCTACTCACACTTGCTAATCTTTTTAACAAAGAAGGACAGGCCTTTGGCTGGGCACCTTTAGTAGACAACAGTATCTACTGAGAGAATTTAGTAACATTATTTTGTATTCATTTCTGAGGTTACAACCTTCTAATATGGCGAATGATTTTGGTTTGTTTATTTATTTAGGCAGGGGCATAGGTCCTCTTTAAATTAAATTAACATAACTTTTTTTAAAAAGTGCATGGTAGATATGCAGATGTGTTAAAAATCATGCCAGTAGTACTCCAATGGGCTAAAGTTTAGAATACTTCAAACAAACAAGAGCAAGAGCAAAAACAAAAACACTTTGCTGCATGAAAATGACTAACTACATGAAAAAGTTTGACTTAAGGAAGAAACGAAAAGTCTAATTAACCCTAAAGAGAACAGAATGTTAACTGCTGTAGAATTCCCTTAGATTC
>NW_007732973.1:14045-15511 GCF_000696425.1 Galeopterus variegatus | reverse complement strand
ATATATATATATATAGTCATTTATTTACCATTCTTCCAAAGTGTTTAATTTAGGAAAAGCTTTGTGTAGGTCTATACAAGTAATTTATGTTTTTTTTGAGAGAATATTAGCAATGTCAATGCCTTATTTTATTAAGCTCCTGTTTTTGTTACCAAAAGCTATCAAACTTAAAGGCTCATTTGGGGTTGGGGTTACAGGTCAGCTGCCGGTTACCTGGTTTTATTCTGGGAGAAGGTGAGACTTTCACTTCCTTTACACCATTCAAAGAAACTAGCTTAAATTCCAAGAATGCCTGTAGCATTTACCAGACACTGCACCTCCCCCTGTGTTTGTTTATTTTTACACTGAGCACAAGTACAATTAATTACCGCTGTTCACTGGACTAGAATGTAATTATGGCCTGAAAGTATGACCGAACTGCTTTGTCTTTTCGAGTGACTGTATCTGCAGAAACCCTTTTCCAGAGCTGTTTGTGTGCATAGTCAGTTTAGCAGTGTTGCTGAGCACAGCTTGGAGTAAATAGATGGCCCTATTTTAATTTGTACCCTTAAATTCTCTAGGTTCTGGTTGCCTGACAAAAACTAAAATCAAATTTCACAGTGNGTACCCTTAAATTCTCTAGGTTCTGGTTGCCTGACAAAAACTAAAATCAAATTTCACAGTGAAAACAAAGAAAGCAGAAAATACAAAACCAGTACTCATTTGTTGTTTTATATCATTTAAACCCCAAGTTTCATGATTGAGTTTTAATAAACACCTTTCTGAAGGCTGTAGCATATTTGCAGGAGAGGAGACACAATCTTCCCTGTAATCAGGAAAGACACAGAAGGGAGATATATCGCATTTATTTGATCACATCTTACCAGCTGGCATTAACCACAGAATTCCCCCTTTTTATTCTTCTACATGTTCAACTAACATTTTGAGTACTTGATGCACTAGATATAATGGGACATAATGAACAGTGTGGCAAGAAAAGTATGAGATGTTAACTAAATTGAGGTTCTGTGAATGCAGAGATAAGTACCTGTAAAATAATGCTAATCTATGAGAAAGGCAAAACAATGAATTCATCATTAACAATCATCTTTGTAGGTCCTTGCACTGGAGACTATACTATTTGAAAACAATGTATTCGTTAGATGTCCAATACAGCAAGCCTTATAAGAAAAGTTTTACATAAAAAATCTAGCTCCAGGACCTGGCTGTGGCCCAAAGTAATGGTGTTTCTGTGATTTGGTTGTTGCCAGTTCTGTAGCGCAATAAACTTCAGCTAATTCTTTATCAGTCTTTACCATTGTTCAGTTTGGAGTAATATATAAATTTCCTGTTTGTTAGGACTGGTAGGAAAGTTAGAGAGAAGAAGAGACCTAATGGACCAGAATTCAAATATTTTAGAACAATCAATACCCTCAACTCTCTTCTTGAATATCGCCTCCATGGCTCAATGACCTATTTCCACCCTG
>NW_007732973.1:10934-12708 GCF_000696425.1 Galeopterus variegatus | reverse complement strand
AAAATTCTTTCATTTGTGGCAACATTGATGAGCTGGAGGATATTATGTTAAGTGAGGATAAGCCAGGAACAGAAAGAGAAATACCACATATTCTCACGCATACTTGGAAGTTTAAAAAGTTGATTGCATAGAAGTAGAGAGTAGAATGGTGGTTACCAGAGGGTGGATAGGGTAGCAGGGAGAGGAGATAGGGATTAATGGATAATAGAAAATAGATAGTGGTTAATGGATCAAAATTACAATGAGAGATGTGGAAAGATGGTGGACTAGAGCTGTCCAGGGCACATTCCTCCCATAGAAAAGGACCAGAACTAACAGCAAAATATTGATGGGAGCATCAATGGAAGAGTGTAGGCGTGCAACAGGAGACTGGCCAGCCAAAAATATTATACCCAGCAAAGTTATCTCTCAGAAATAGAAATAAGGTCTTTCTCAGACAAGCAAAAATTACCACCAGACCAGCCTTACAAGAAATGCTTAGGGGAGTCCTATACTGAGAAGAGAAAGAACATTAAAAACTACCATGAAAATACCTGAAAACATAATATTTACTCATAGAGTAGATACACAAATTAGAAAGAGAAAGGAATCAAACCTTATCAATACATAGAAAACCACCAAATGGTAAGGATGAACATTATGAAAGGAAGAAAGGAAGAAAGGATAGAGAAAACAATTAACAGAATGACAGGAGTAAGACTTCACATATCAGTAATAACGTTGAATGTAAATGGATTAATTGCTCCAATTAAAAGACAGACTGGCTGAATGGATTTTAAAAATGACCTATCCATATGCTGCTTACAAGAAACACACTTTACCTACAAAGACACACAGACTGAAAGTGAAAGGATTGGAAAAGATATTCCATGCAAATGGAAAACAGAAGCAAGCAAGAGTAGCTATACTTATATCAGATAAAACCAAGTTTAAATCAAAATCAGTACTAAGAGACAAAGAACGGCACTATATAATGATAAAGGGATCAGTACAGCAAGGGGATATAACAATTATAAGTATACANAGTCTTTACCATTGTTCAGTTTGGAGTAATATATAAATTTCCTGTTTGTTAGGACTGGTAGGAAAGTTAGAGAGAAGAAGAGACCTAATGGACCAGAATTCAAATATTTTAGAACAATCAATACCCTCAACTCTCTTCTTGAATATCGCCTCCATGGCTCAATGACCTATTTCCACCCTGTAATCTCAACTGGACTCCTACTCCACTCATCCAAATAACCATAAGCAACAACTGGCAAATAGTTCAGAAGTTTCAAGGAAAAATAGATGACTTAAGTCATTTATTATCACAGCTGCTGATGAGTCTGTTCACTCAGTAATTTATAAAAACTTTGTTGACCTTATCAATTTCAAAGCTTTTCTGTTGTTACCTCTTGATTCTCTATAGAAAAGCTAGGGTTTAGTGTCATTTTACCTCGATATGTGATTTTTAGTAATATGCTTACCCCAAAGAGACTTTACCAAGTCAAAGAGTAAGGTTTTCCTATGGAATTCATTAGCTTATATTCTGATCTGTAAGGAGCTAGTTTGTCTTGATGTTTACAAAATACAGTGTGGGACACTAGTGGGTATATATCCAAAGGACAGGAAGTCAGTATATTGAAGAGATATTTGCACTCGCATAATTATTGCAGCACTATTCACAATACCAAGATGTGGAATCAACCTAAGGGTTCATCAACAGATGAATGGATAAAGAAAATGTGGTATATATACACAATGCAATACTACTCAGCCATAAAAAAGAAAA
>NW_007732973.1:6946-9525 GCF_000696425.1 Galeopterus variegatus | reverse complement strand
CAAGAAACACACTTTACCTACAAAGACACACAGACTGAAAGTGAAAGGATTGGAAAAGATATTCCATGCAAATGGAAAACAGAAGCAAGCAAGAGTAGCTATACGTATATCAGATAAAACCAAGTTTAAATCAAAATCAGTACTAAGAGACAAAGAAGGGCACTATATAATGATAAAGGGATCAGTACAGCAAGGGGATATAACAATTATAAGTATACATACACCCAACACTGGAGCCCCCAGATATATAAAGCAAATATTTTCAGATCTAAAGGGAGAGATAGACACCAACACAACAACAGTTGGGGACTTTGGTCCTGGCTGGTTAGCTCAGTTGGTTAGAGCACTGCCTTGTGACACAAAGGTCAAGGGTCTGGATCCCCATACCAGCCAGCTGTCAAAATAAATAAATAGTTGCAGAATTTAACGCCCCACTCTCATTCTTGTCATTGCACAGATCATCATAGGCCAGATGGATTTAACAGACATATACAGAGCATTTTATCCAATAGCTGCAGAATGTATATTATTTTCATCAGTACATGGAACATTCTCTATGATTAACTATATGTTAGGCCACAAAACAAGTCTGAACAAGTTCAAAAAAATCTAAATCATATTGACATAGTTTGGATATGTTTGTCCCCCCAACTTTTGTATCCCCAATGCTCATGTTGAAATCTGATATCTAATGTGGCAGTTTTGGGAGGTGTTTGGGTAATGGGGTGAATCCATCATGAACAGATTAATGCCCTCCCAGTGCGGGGAGAGGGTAGTGACTGACTTCTTGCTGTATTAGTTCTCACAAGAGCTAGTGGTTTAAAGGAGACTGGTACCTTTCCTCCTTTACTTCCTTTCAACATGTGATCTTGCATCTGGTGGCTGCCCTTCTGCTTTTAGCCATAAGTAGAAGCAGCCTGAGGCCTGTATAGGATGCAGCTGTCATAGAATTGTGAGCCAAATAAACCTCTTTTTTAAAAAAATTACCCAGTTTCAGGTATTTTATTATAGCAACACAAAAATGGACTAACATACATATCAAGTATTTTTTCTGGCCATAATGGAATAAAACTAGATACCAACAACAAGAGGAATTTGTGAAACTACACAAATACATGGAAATTAAAAAACTTGCTCTTGAATGACCAATTGGTCAAAGAGATTAAAAAGGAAATCACAAAATTTCTTAAAAGTAATGAAGACAGAAACATAACATACCAAAACCTATGGGGTATAGCCAAGGCAGTATTAAGGAAAGTTTATAGCAATAAATGCCTAAATAGGAAAATTTCAAATAAACAGCCTAACAGTGTACATCAAGGAACTAGAAAAGAGCAAACTAAACCCAAAATAAGTAGAAGAAAAGAAATAATAAAAATATGAGCATAAATAAACAAAATTGAGACTAAAGATATAAAAGAGAAAAGACCCAAATAAATAAAATCAGAAATTGACATGGAGGCATTACAACAGATAGTACCAAAATATGAAGGTTCATCAGAGATTATTATGAACAGCTATATGCCAATAAATATGAAAACCCAGAGGAAATGAATAAATACCTGGACAAATATGCCCTACAGCACTGAACCAAGAAGAAATGGAACGCCTAAATAGGCCAATAACAAGTAATGAGATAGAATCAGTAATAAAAAGTCTCCCAACAAAGAAAAGCCCAGGACCAGATGGCTTTACTGCTGAATTCTACAAAACATTTAAAAAGAACTAATACCAATTGTATTAATTCATTTCTGTTGCTTACAACAAAAATACCTGGAACTGGGTGATTTATAAAGAAAATGAAATTTATTGGGGCCGGCCTGTGGCTCACTCGGTAGAGTGTGGTGCTGGTAACACCAAAGCCACGGGTTCGGATCCCATATAGGGATGGCCGGTTCGCTCACTGGCTGAGCGTGGTGCTGACAACACCAAGTCAAGGGTTGAGATCCCCTTACTGGTCATCTTTAAAAAAAAAAAGAAAGAAAGAAATTTATTGCTTACAGTTTCAGAGGCTGGGAATTCCAAAGTCCAGGGAACACATTTGGTGGAGGCTTTGGGGGTGGCAACAGTGACCTAGGGCTCTCACATGGCAGGAAATGGCAGAGCAGAGAGAGAGAAAGATAGCTCCTCATGTGCTCTCCCTTTTAAAGCCCTCAAAACTGTGCCCCTGACTACCATTGTTAATCCATTCACTAAGGCATGGTCCTGCAATCTAATCACCTCTCAAGGCCCCACCTTTCAATCACTGTAATAGGATTTCCCACCCTCAATAGTAACAGTGTGAATTAAGCTTCTAATATAAGCAATTTGGGGGACACAATTCAATCAATCAACAGCACCAGTACTTCTTAAACTATGTCAAAAATTGAAATGGATGGAATTCTTTCAAACTCATGCCATAAGGCCAGCTTTACCCTGATACCAAAACAGGTAAGGCCACAACAAAAAAAGAACCACAAGCCAATATCCCTAATGAACACAGATGTAAAAATCCTCAATAAAATAGTAGCAAACCAAATCCATGAGCACATCAAAAAGATTATACACTGTACTCAAGTGGGATTTAGCCTATGGATGCA
>NW_007732973.1:5560-6768 GCF_000696425.1 Galeopterus variegatus | reverse complement strand
TCCATGAGCACATCAAAAAGATTATACACTGTACTCAAGTGGGATTTAGCCTATGGATGCAAGAATGGTTCAACATACACAAAGCAATAAATGTAATACATCACAACAACAGAATAAAAGAACATCTTATGATCATCTCAATAATGCAAAGATATTTGATAAAATTCAGCATGCCTTCATGATAAAGACTCTCAACAAATTAAGTACAGAAGGAAAGTATCTTAATAAAATAAAGGCTGTATATAACAAACCCACAGCTACCATCATATGGAACTGAGAAAAGCTGAAAACTTTCCCTCTAAGAACTGGAACAACAGAAGAATGCCCACTCTTACCACTTCTATTCAACATAGTACTAGAAGTCCTAGCCGGAGCAATTAGGCAAGAGAAAGTAATAAAGGGCATCCAAACTGGAAAGAAGGAAGCCAAGTTGTCCCTTTTTGCAGATGATATGATTTCATATAGAGAGAAACCTAAAAACTATACCAAAAAACTTCTACACCTGATAAACAAGTTCAATAAAGTTGCAGGATACAAAATCAACATACGAAAACCAGTAGCATTTCTGTATACCAACCACAAACTAGCAGAAAAGAAATCAAGAAAGCTATCCCATTTACAGTAGCAACAAATGGGTAAAAATTCCTAGGAATATATTTAGCCAAGGAGGTGAAAGTTCTCTACAATAAAATGTATAAAACAATGATTAAAGAAATTGAGGAAGACACACACACAAAATGGAAANCAATAAAATGTATAAAACAATGATTAAAGAAATTGAGGAAGACACACACACAAAATGGAAAATCCCATGCTCATGGATTGGAAGAATCAATATCATCGAAATGACCATACTACTCAAAGTGAACTACAGATTCAAAGCAATCCACATCAAACTACCAATGACATACTTCATAGAAATAGAAAAACAATTCAAAAATTTATATGGAACCACAAGAAACTCCAAATAGCAAAGTAATCCTGAGCAAAAAGAACAAAAAGGAAAGTATCACACTCCCTGACTTCAAAGTATACTAAAAAGCACTAGTAATGAAAACAGCATGGTACCGGCAGAAAAACAGACACACAGACTGGTGGAACAGAATAGAGAATTCAGAAATAAATCCCCATACTTACAGCCAACTTATTTTTGACAAAGGAGCTGAGAACATGCATTGAGAAAAGGACTGTCTCTTCAATAAATGGTG
>NW_007732973.1:0-4782 GCF_000696425.1 Galeopterus variegatus | reverse complement strand
TTTTTGACAAAGGAGCTGAGAACATGCATTGAGAAAAGGACTGTCTCTTCAATAAATGGTGCTTGGAAAATTGGAGAGCCATATACAGAAGAATGAAACTATTCCCCTATCTCTCACCATATACCAAAATCAATTAAAAATGAATTAAAGATACAAATGTAAGACCAGAAACTATAAAACTTCTAGAAGAAAACATAAGTAATACACTTTAAGACATAGGTCTGGACAAAGACTTCATGAATAATTCTTCAGAAGCACAGAGAACAAAAGCAAAAATTAGCAAATGAGATTATATCAAACTAAAAAGCTTTTGCACAGCAAAGGAAATAGTCAATGGAGTGAAAAGATAACCTGTAGAATGGGAGAAAATATTTACAAACTGTGCATCTGGTAAGAGGTTAAATCCAGAATATACAAAGAACTCAAACAACATAATGGTAGAAGACAAATGATATGATTAAAAAATTGGCAAAGCAACTGAATAGACATTTTTCAAAAGAAGATATATATGTGGCCAACAGGCACACAAAAAAATGCTCAACATCACTAATCATCAGAGAAATGCAAATCAAAACCACAGTGAGATGTCATGTCACACTAGTTAGAATGGCTATTATAAAAAAGAGAAAATAACAAATGCTGCTGAGGATGTGGAGAAAGGGGAACTCTTATACATTGTTGATGGGAAGATAAATTAGTACAGCCATTATGGAAAACAGTATGGAGATTTCTCAAACAAATGCAGAGAGAAGTACCATGTGATCCAGCAATCCCACTACTGGATATAAGCAAAGGATTGGAAATCAACAAGTCAAAGGGACACCTGCACTCTCATGTTTATTGTGGCTCTATTCACAATAGCCAAGATTTGAAATCAACCTAGATGTCCTACCATGGATGATTGGATATAGAAAATGTGGCATATATATACAATGGAATACTACTCATCCATAAAAAAGAGTGAAGTTCTGCCATTTGCAGCAATATGGATGAGCTTGGAGAAAATTATGTTAAGTGAAATAAGCCAGGCACAGAAAGAGAAATACCACATGTTATCACTCATATGTGGAAGCTAAAGAAGTTGATCTTATAGAAGTAGAGACTGGTGGGGAGAGGGGGTGGGGGGAATGGGGAGAGGGTGAACAGTGAAAATGTTAGAGAGATAGGGGGAATGAGATCTAGTGTTCTGTAGTAATATGGGGAGACTACTGTTAACAAAGTACTGTGTATCTTTGAATAGCTAGTCAAGATGATGTTTGTGTTAGTCTATTTCTGTTGCTTACAACAAAATATACAAAACTGGGTAATTTGTAAGAAGATGAGATTTATTGCTTACAGTTTTGGAGGCTGGGAAGTCCAGAGTCCAGGGAACACATCTGGTGAGGGTGGTGGTGGTGGCAACAGTGACCTAGGGGTCTCACGTGGCAGAAAATTGTGGTGCAGAGAGAGAGAGCTCCTTATGCACTTTCCTTTTCAAGCCCTCAGAACAATGCCCATTATTCCAAGAATGGATCAATCCATTAACAAGGGTAGTCCACACAATTTAATCACCTCTTCAAGGCTCCACCTTTCAATTACCATAACAGGATTGATTTCCCACCCTCTTTACACTGTCACAGTGGAGACTAAGCTTTGGGGGACATCAATCAACAACAATCTGCACCTTATCCCCCAAAACTCATGTCCTTTTTACGTACAAATACTTTCATTCCATCCCCAAAGTCTTAACTTGTTTCAACTCAAAAGTCCAGTCTCAAGGTCCCATCTGTGAAATCGAAACAAGTTATCTACTTCCATGATACAATGGTGGAGCAAACATAAGGTGCATATTCCCATTCAAAAAGGGAGAAAAAGACCAAAAGAATGGGGTAACAGGTTCTAAACAAGTCCAAAACCTAGCAGTGCAGGGATTAAATCTCAATTTGGCAAATCATGTACCTTGACAACGCATTTGACATCCTCTGCACACTGATGTGGGGTTTGTGTCCCCAATTCCTCAGGGAGCTCCACTCCTATGGCTTTCCTGGTCTTTGGCCATGATTCAAGTTCTTGCAGGCTGATATTGCACTTTGGTAGCTCCAAGAGTCTTGGGTCTCCATGGTGGTCCCACTCTCATGGCCCCACTAGGCATGGCCTTGGTGGGGTTTTTCTGCTGCAACTCTGACCCCACTGTTCCTCTTGGCATCACTCTAGCAAAGACTCTGTGGTGAAACCACCCCTGCAACAGATCTCTTCCTGGGCCCCCAGGCTTTTTCATATGTCCTTTGAAATTGGGGTGGAGGCTCCCAAGCCTCCTCAACTCTGGCATTCTATGAGCCTGCAGATCTAATACCATGTGAATGCCACCAAGGCTTCCAGCTTATATTTTCTAGAGCTGAGGGTCCACACACAACTGGAGCCAATTTAGCCATGGCTGGAGCAGCCAAAGCAGCTGGGGTGCTGGTGTGGGAAGCAGCATCCCAAGGTGGCCCTGGGCAGAGCGCCTGTGGAGTGTGCTTTGGGCCTTTTCCCCAAGACCATTTTGTCTACTTAGGTCTCTAAGCCTGGAATGGAAGGGTTGGCCCCAGAGGGCAATGCCTTCAGGACCTTGTCTCCCTTCACTTGACAATCCCTTTCTTTTGTACTAATCTTAACACTATTGCATTTTCCCCTTGAAAATGCTCTCTGCTTCTCTACCACATAGCCAGCCTACAAAATTTCCAAATCTTTACACTTAGCTTCCCTTTTAAATTCTGGCTTTATGTCATGCCTTGGCCACCATAATTCAGTGTAGGCTGTTGCAAGTATCCATGCATCTTCCTGAATGTTTTGCTGCTTAGAAATTTCTTCCTCCAAATACCCTGGTCAGTACCTTGAAGTTCCACATTCCATGAAACTTTTGGGAATGAACAGAATACAGCCAAGTTCCTTACCAGTTCATAGCAAGGGTGATCTTTGCCCCAGTTTCCAATAAGTCCCTTCTCATTTACATCTGAGATCTTCTCAGAATGGCCTTTACTGTCCATATTTCTATCAACATTCCACTCATCACCGTTTAACTAGTCTTTAAGAAGTCCCAAATGTTCCCTGGCTTTCTTGTCTTCTAAACTCCCACCAGCAGCTAGGCTTTCTCTAGTTTTATCCTTCAAAATTCTTCCAGCCTTTCCTCAATAACCAGTTCCAAAGCTCCTTCCACATTTTCAATTATTTGTTACAAGCAACACCCCACTCCTCTGGTACCAATTTTCTGTATTAGTCCATTTCTGCTGCTTATAACAATATACCTGGAACTGTGTAATTTATAAAGAAAGCAAAGTTTATTATGCTTACAGTTTCAGAGTCTGGGAAGTCCAACATCAAGGGAACACATCTGGTGAGGGTGTTGGTGGTGGCAGCAGTGACCCATGGGTCTCACGTGGCAGAGCAGAGAGAGCAAGTTCTTCATGAACTCTCCTTTGAAATGGATCAATCCATTCACAAGGGCAGTCTACACAATTAAATCACCTCTTCAAGGCTCCACCTTTCAATTATCATAATAGAGTTTCCCACCCTCTTTACACTGTCACAGTGTGGACTAAGTTTTGGGGAGACATTGATCCATAGCAATGTTGAATGCTTCTAACATAAAGAAGTGACAAAAAAGAGTGACGTGATTGATACACTAAACACCCTGATATGATCACTGCACATAGTATGAATGTACCCAATTATCATATTGTATTCCATATATATATATATATATACACACACACACACACACACAATTATCATGGGTCACTTAAGAAAAATAAATTTAAGAAGAGAGGAAAAAAATAGAGAAATAAAGATTAGAATAAAGGTTACCAGGGGCAGGGAAAGATGGGGCTGGGAAGAGACTGATAGACTGGTACAAAGTTACAAAGTTACAGTTAGATAAGAAGAATAAGTTCTGGTGCCTTACGTGGATAATAGCTAAAAATATTATATTGTATGTTTCAAGATGTCCAGAAAGGAGGATCGTGAGTGTTATAACCATAAAGAAATTGTAAACGTTTAGGTTATAGGTATGCTAACTATTCTGATTAGGTCATTATACAAAATATATTTCGTGTATTGAAACAACAAATTGTACCCCCATTAACATATATAATAAAAAAATAAAATTAAAAATCTTAACAAAACAAAATTACAAGTAGATAGGAGTAAGTTCTAGTGTTCTATAGCACTGCAGGGTGACTATAATTAAAAATAATTTACTGTAAACTTTCAGTTAGCTGGAAGAGAGAATTTTGAATGTACCCAACATAAAGAAATAAGTGTTTAGGGCCGGCCCGGTGGCGCACTGCTACAGTGCGCCGCTTGGGAGTGTGGCGGAGNGAGGGTTGCGATCTGTTGCCGGACACGAAAAAAGACAAAAAGGAAAAAAAAAAAGAAAGAAGTGTTTAAGGTAATGGGGGGAAAAAGGTCAATGGTTGCCAGGGTTTCAGGGGGTAAGAGAAGGAGGGATGGATGAATTGGTGGAGCACAGAGGATTTTTAGGGCAGTGTAATTATTCTGTATGATACTGTAATGGTAAATACATGACATTAAGCATTTAGCAAAACCCATAGAACTGTACCACAGAAAGAGTGAACACTAATGCAAATTTTAGTTAATAACCATGTATCAAGGTTGGTTCACAAGCGTGACAAATGTAACACATTGTTGGTAATAGGAGAAACTGTGGTGGGGAGTATGGGAACTGTCTGTACTTTCTGCGCAATTTTTTTTGTAAACCTTAAACTGCTATAAAAATAAAGACCATTTTTTAAAAAAGAAAAGAAA
>NW_007732972.1:119657-120908 GCF_000696425.1 Galeopterus variegatus | reverse complement strand
ATTCAATTTATATAAGCACTTATTTATTTCTATAAAACTAATCAGAACAGTGATTCTTTAATTTAAGTGATACTATAACTTAATGTATTAATATCCTCTGAAGATAGAAGTCAAGACCTTTCTCAATTTCAGACACTGAGATACATACTCACAAAGACAACTTGCAGGTTTAATCCTACTCTCTCAACCAAGGGTCAAAAGTAAACATGGAAAAACAAAAACTTTCTGGACTAGATATCAAATAAGTGCTTTTTTTTTTTTCCCCCTTTTGAGACCGGCCGCACCGCGCTCAGCCAGTGAGCGCTGTGAGTGCACCAGCCATCCCTATATAGGAACTGAACCCGCGGCGGGAGCGCTGCTATGCTCCCAGCACCGCACTCTCCCAAGTGCGCCACGGGCTCAGCCCTCAAATAAGTGCTTTTAATATTAGTGGGTATGAAACATTCTCTCAACTAATTTGAGCTTTAAGCAAACAGACAAACGAAAAGATTAACATACTAGATTTAAATCACCAAATGGTAAAAGCAGAAAACCAAATTCTCAAACATTGCTGTCACTAATGAGGGGTAATTTCCAAAAAGATAAAAATCACAAATCTTATAGAATTATAAACTGAACATATGACAAAGATTTTACTCAATTTTAATCATGACTCAAAGAAGAATCTGAAGAATATATACAGTTAGACATTTAGGTACAAACAATCAAAAATGCTGAAATGCATTTGCTAACAGATGCAAAACTGGTTAAAATCTGTTATATCAATAAAATAAAATGTTTAGGAGTTATTTTTTTATATAGGGTGCAGGTAAATTTTTTCTCAACTGGATAAAATAAATTTGCATTTCTATGAATAAAAATAATTTGCATTACTATCAGTTTTTTACAAGATAACTTCTACTCCTACAAAATTGCTACTAGTCTGGTCAATAGATTGTCAGTCGAAGGAGCAGTATAGAATCAGATAATCCCCACAGAGTCTGCTAGTAATATCCAGCATTCTACAATATGAAATGATTGTTTAGTATTTCTAGATCCTCAACTTTGATTTGTATGTTTTCCAACATTGATCTGCCTGAGAACGAGCCTGCAAGTACATGCTTTATATCTATTCTTCTCACTTCCCTTTCACACTTGCAGTTTTTGAACTTGATAAAATAAAATCATACTATTTTCCACCCATCACAAATTTTTGTTTCCCAAGGTAAAAAATAAATTAAAAATCTCCCTGGCACACACAAAAAATCCTTT
>NW_007732972.1:112674-115110 GCF_000696425.1 Galeopterus variegatus | reverse complement strand
TTCTTATTTAGTGTCAGAAGAATTTGAAGAACAAGGGAGATTACAAGAGCAATAGTGTGGCTTAATCATGTCCTTTTAAAAACCATTTGCTCTTATTCTTATAATACACTTTGCACAGTGAACAGTCTTTAAGCTATAAGTAAGGCAGTGATATTTACTGATTTCTTACTATATGCCACTAAAATATGGATGTTGCTTTGACCAATACTTTTTAATGACATGATGCATATACTTGTATGATACTGGGATTTCTAGATTTATTTCATTTGGATTTCTAAGTATATGAATAAGATCTCTTATGTCTCTGATACAACATGCTCATGTTTTGCTAAAATAATTAAATACCACCTGGAGTCATTTAAAAGATTTGCATTAGTTATAATAAACTAAAGAGAACATAAAATAAATGAAAGAAAAACGTCTTTTGAAAAACTGTAAGAGTTGAAGTAGGAATTAACCATTATTCTATTATTTTTTATTTTTATTATTTTTTGTTTTTTTCCAGAACAGGCAGCTTGGCTTAGTTTCTGGTCAGTCATGTACATCTTCTAGGTTCCTTACTTAGGCAGCCTTTTATAAGGCATATCCTCAGGCAACAGAATTCTCCCATTCTGTTAAGTCAAAGAGTGAGCCAGGCTCCATTCTGCCACCTTGCCTGGAATATTTGCTCCATTTACCACATGAGCTGAATTCTCAGCCATCACTTCCTGATTCCAGATGCACATGCAAGCAGGCTAGTAGTATCATCCCATCCACTCTTTCAACTTTGTTTCGTTTCAAGTTTATAAATATGAGGTACTTCAAAAGATTTTGGAAAATGGATTTAAAAAATAATACAAATCATTCCTTGAGCTTTTGGAAGACCCCTCGTATGTTTCTTTTCTCATCATTGTGAACTTAAATTTTTCTCTTTTCATAATATCATGTTTACCAGATCCCAATATATTTATTTGTTTATAAATTAATCTAAGGAAAATACATAACTTATGATAGGTTAACTAAAGTTTACATCTGAAATGCCTGGGAAAGACCAGACCAGATCATTCATTTAGAGGTACAGAGATGAAAATTTAAAAGGTAATATGATGCATGGTCCACATCAACATCATTGAGCTCAAAAATCATTGACTGAGCATCCTTAATGCCCAAAGTCTACTAGACACTAATAGTCAATTTGAAGGGGTAAATTATCCTTGATTTCAAAGATTTTATAATTTAATAGAGGTGTCAGCCATGTAGGTTACAATGGTATGAGGAAAAAATAAAGTTACTGCAATGACAAAATACTCAGAGTTCTCTAGGAATTTAAGGAAATGATGGTTAATTCCAAGACAAGAAATCAGGAAAGGTAGAAGAAGGGAGCAGAATTACAGAGGAGTTATCATTTAAACTATACCTTAAAGGAGAGAAACATTTTCAAGGGAAGAACAATGGAAAAGAAAATACTTCTGCTTCCTCTGTGATAAAATTGGCAGAGGAGAGGACAAGTGGAGGTAAGAAAAGCATTTTGCTGTGGAAATGAGAAAGTATAGTCCGCTTGGATGACCTTGATTTTCCTGAACATTTGGAAGGAAAAAGTGCATGATTAGTGAGCATGAAATAGGGAATCAAAGGTAGGAGGGTAATTGGTCGGATTCATAGGTGGTTAGATAAATGGAAAAAAGATCATATAGAAAATACAGAAACAAACATTCATTGAATTCTTAGTATCTGTCAGGTACTGTCTTTTTTACAGCTAGTATTTGAAATCAAATATAAGGGACAAAAGATGACTGGAATCTTAGAATTTATGGTGGAGCTTGGAAAAATCAGCTCATATCAACTTGTCATCATATTTTAGCAAAGAAAACTGGTGGGTGGTCTTTCTGATTCTCAGCCTTGGTGGTTGCAGATATTTTGAGATTAGTCTCTCTTTCTGAAAGGGAAAATAACTCTCATGACAATCTGCTGTGTCTTTTTCTAGTTAGTTCTGAATGGTCTCTTCAGAGATATTGCTTTCTGGTAAAAATAACGTGTGTGGTAGTTAAGTAACAACTCTCTGATGTTTGCCTATATGGTCACCTTACCATATGCTCAATTTTAATCTGGTTGGAGACTGAACGATTAGCCATTTTAGAAGCTGAAGAGTAGCTTCCTTTGTTCGGTTTCATCTGAAGCATGGATGTAATTTAAGGCAGAAAGGAGAAAAGCCTGTCTTGTCCTGAGAAGTGAAGCTTAAAAGAATCAGAGCACAACTGAAATTTTTAAAAAAGGCCATTTTCTCAGAATTAACTGCTACCATCACCTCATTTGGTGTGATCAGTATGCTGGAACATCTTCCGTGCCACAGCTGGGACAAAGGTGCCTGGATTACACAAAAGTACGAACTACAGCAAAATGCTCCTCAAGATCCAAAAGGTACTATTTGAAAATACCCCCAGGCTCCAGTAATTTACA
>NW_007732972.1:109026-112271 GCF_000696425.1 Galeopterus variegatus | reverse complement strand
AATGCTCCTCAAGATCCAAAAGGTACTATTTGAAAATACCCCCAGGCTCCAGTAATTTACATACTGAGTGGTATCTTAGTAATGTCGTGTAAAAATCCAGAGATAGCATGGCAATCTGAAGCCCCTCACTCTGTTTCCACAAAGGTAGCTCTGCTTCTTTGTATACTCAGATTCAGGATTTGGAAAAAAGAGAGATAGAGAAGTTTCCTTTGAGGGGAGAAATACACCTAACAGATGAGATCTATATACCCAATTGTCCTGATTTTACCTGTTGTAAATTAATTAATAACTTTTAATTATTTTAATACCCTTTCCTCATTATCAAAACTGTCAGTTCAGACAATAAATGGCTACCTTACTATCAGGAATCTTGAACTTTTAATTGATTTAATATACACACTAGACTGACAGTTTTAACCTGGAAGATAGTAAATTTGACAAGTCTAGTCAGCAGATGGCCTTCGATTGTTTTTTTATCCTCTTCTGAAATTTCCTGTACACTCCATTATCATTGGAAATGAAAACTCCAGAGCAAAATGAAGTTCGCTAAAGAAAATAATGGTTATTTTTGCACATTAGTTTAAGTGTTTACATTACAATCCTGCTGCGTCAATTTTTGACAGGCCTGTGTGTGGTACAAGCAAAGTGTTGCCGCTATGTCTGTAATCACTGTTTTCCTCCTCACACTGGTGAATGTCTCCATCTTTTAGGGCATTCACCAAAAATCTTTATCAATAGAGGGAATAGAGTTTCCCTGTATTGCATAAACACACCAATAAGTGTCCTGACAAAATTTTATCTAACTTCTAATATTATATGATGCATTGGCTTATATTATTATTACCTGAGAGAGATTATATGTATGGTTAATACTCAAAATATTTTGCTAGATGGGAAATTTACTTGCAATTGCTTTCACTTCCTGGAAGGTATGTCAAAAATAGATTTTAATTTTTCTCCCTTGGAAGCACCTATAATTTTCTGTCATTCTCAAAGAGATTATGTTTTATTTTAATAAGACTATCTTAGGAATGAATAGTGGCCATGTACTACAGTCCCTAAAACGAGATTGCTGATTTTTTTGAAACCTTGTATTTCAAATTCTTGAAATTTATATCCCGGGGTTCATTTTTAGAAAACAAGTTTGAGAATCACCATATTTTTTGAAAATTTGGGAAATATGTTTGTCAGATTGTTTGTAGTGCATACATTCTTGCTACTTATACTGAACATAATAAAAGTAAATTAAATAATTTTACAGACAGAACAAAGCCAGGCTTTAAAAAAAATATGTTCTGCATATAATATAGCTACTTGAAAGTAGCCCTTATGAGCAAAATCACTAAAAAATTGTCAAAATGTTGGCTTATTAAGTTACTAATTAACTTACAGGTGCTTATTTAATAGGGAAATCTTAGGAACCAAGTATTGAGAACCTGGAGCTTTGACCCATGTTCATTTTTTTTTTAATTGAAACATAATTGATTACACACATTTGCAGGGTACAGAGTCGACTATGAGTATCTATGTATAATGTGGTGACCAAATCAGGATAATTAGCATATTCATTATTATACAACATGATCATTCTTTTTGTCCATTAACCAATTTCTCCCTCTCTCTCCTTCCCACTTTCCCCTCTAGTAACCACAGTTCTGTCCTCTCCTTCTGAAAGTTCAATGTATTATTGTGATTGCTGTTCCTTTATATCTTTCTCTCTTTCTCTTTCTTTGTCTCTTTCTCTCTCCTTCCCTCCCCTCCCCTCCTTTTCTCTTTCTTTTTCTTATTCTAAATGCCAACCTGTGGTTCTAAACTGGAGAGTTTACCATCCCCACTGGAAAGGTTATTTGGAAATTAGGAAATAAGATTTTTTTTTGTTTGCTTAATTTGGCTGTAACCATAACATAGAGAGCCACGGTTTCTTAACTGCCTTAATTGTGTGTAGGGTAGTGCCTGGTCAACAAGGAATTGTTTCACACAAAAATCCATCTTTAATAACATACCCCTTGACTAGAATATTGGAAACCAAATTTATTAATTTTCTCTGGGCCTCAGTGAATATCCAAAGTTACCTCCCATTCTGAAATACTATTCAGCAGTTACTCAGAAAGAATTAAATTGAAACAAACAGTCGCCCTAGTAGAATCAAATATATTTGTGGTTTATATATATGTAAATATACATTAAACATGCACGTGTACATAGGCACATGCATACACAAACCCAAACACCCCTTCAACTTTACCAGCATCTTTTCTGTGATGAAAGTCAGCAAAAGTCTGCTTCTCCATTTCTGAGCCAATCCATGGAGAATGCAAATAAGAAAGGGTTTTTACTTAATATTATTTTTTTAGAAAGATAACTTATAAATCAGACCTTAGTAATGAAATTAAACTACATTTTAGAGCAGTGATTTTAAAACATCTTTCTTTTCTTTAAAGAAGCAATATAATCTTTTCATATAAATAACACATAGATAGCCAATAAATACAATGTACAGAAGTTGAGTTCTTCGATGTCCCATGGTCTCCATCTTTTCCACACCCTATCTTCCTTTATGTGGAAACCTTAGGGACTTGGCTGTTAAACCCAAGGGCTCCATACAACACAGTGCAAAACTTATTGCTATAAATTAGAGATCACCAAACTCAGTGAATCACCAAATAATAAGAAATTGACCCAGTCCTATACAATTGGCAATGGTGGAATATAAGTGAATTTATATTCACTTGTGACTCTATACCCTTCTCTAAGGCATTAAAATTCAATGAAAAAAAAAAAATCAGACCAAAGAAAATACTTTTATAAATTGTATTGTGTCGTTGAGGGGTACATTTGTGATATGTTCTCCACTAGACATCATTACATTATTAGAAGAAATTTTGTTTATTCATTCTAACTATTACATTTATCTCAAAAGCCATCAAGTTATTTAATAGTCAGGTGAAGTCCCAACTCCTTCTAGCAGTTTAGATAATTAGTTGTGCATCTCTCTCAGTGACATTCTGTTTTTTTTTTTTTTTTTGCATTCTTCCTGAATGTAAGGTATGGAGACTTTCATGGATTTAGATAACTTTTTGTTCCCAATACATGCCTGCATGTTTTGCACCTTTTTCTGAATATGGTGGCTTTGTTTAGTCAAGCAGAGTTGACCATAAACGAGGCTCATCTCTACCAGACAAATTTCAGGACTATAAATATGTATATTACTCTTAGACTTTTATAATAGAAGTCAAAAGGTAATC
>NW_007732972.1:102751-108902 GCF_000696425.1 Galeopterus variegatus | reverse complement strand
TTCAGGACTATAAATATGTATATTACTCTTAGACTTTTATAATAGAAGTCAAAAGGTAATCATTAAGTAATATAAAATGTGAAGGAATCGCCCAGAATCGCCTTGAATAAGGTTCCCAGAATAGATATGGAGAGTATACATTGTGACGGAAGGGTGTAGAAGAGAAAAAAAAGAAAGAAAAGAAAATAGTAATGCAATACAGAAAATGGTAAATTAAAGGAAAGTCAATGATAAGGTGAACATATGTTTGGAATTAAATCATAGCAATTGTGTGTATATGTGATCTTTTCACTTCATTATGTAATTATTTAATTTATTCTCTCTCTAAAAAGAGAAAATATAATATAAAATCTATTGCATATTTTATCCCATGACATTAAAAAAAAGTATTTCCCTTATAAAGTTCATGCCATATGCATTTGATACTATGAGAAACAGTATTTGAATATGAATTTAAGCACTTTTATCTCAATGGCTGAATTTCAATTTCTTGCAAATTAGCAATTAAGTTGAACCAAATGCCCTTTTGATATGATTTAAATGCCATTTGACTCTTTTTACAGCACTCATAAATATGATTTTTTTTTTAAAGTGGGCTGCAATGATAAATCCCCAAAATGAAAACTTATTTTTTATTTCTTCAAGTAAGAAAGGAATACAGAATTCAGAATTCAAAATAGTAGAGATTTATTCTTAAATATTCTTTTAATTTTACATTCATTATTTAGTATGTATATGAGACTCATACCTCATACTCAAAAAGAGAAGAATGCTTTAGCAATTGGTACATGAGGTAGTGTGGTTTTGCTACTTTATCTGAACTAACTATACATCTGTTATGCAGTTTTTATGTGTCCTTCTGCATAGTTTGATCTTGACATCTCTCTTTTGTCATCACATTAGCACTGATAGTCACAAGGAGGTAAAAGCATTTTAAATGATGTCAGAGATTTATTTGCTTTTTCTATTTGGCATGCTTGAGCATAGAAACCAATATTTTTTTTATTTTGTTTTGATGCATTAGTACGTACTTCACTTCCCTGCATGAACTAGTGAGGCTGTGGAAGAATATAGTATCATGTCTAGACCTGATTATGATATTGCACCAGACCGTTAGTGAAGAATTATTCTGTTACAATTTATGCCTGAAAGAGTACCTAACACTCGTCGGTTGAATGAGTGAATCTGTCAAAAAGAAAAGTCCATTACATAGATGAAAAGAATTTAAAAACTTCTCTTATCTTAAGAACTGTATTCTGCACATCACTACACTAAAGGTATATTGTTATTAACTTTATACTAAATTTTTAGAACACTTTTATATGTAGAAGATATTAGTGAAGACACAGGTGAGGCTACATTTTAGGTTAGTTCTTTAGAATCATAGCAAAGAAAATTCTTATAGTATGCAGACAAAACCAAACCAAAAAGGTTGTAATTCTTTATTATTTCTGTAAGCAAGTACATAATTTTGCTTTAGTAGTTTCTAGCATGTCTAAATTTTAAGCATAATGCAGATGGATCTTTGAGAATTTTTAATAGTAAGTTTGCTTTTTGCATAAAAGTAATGAAAATTTAACTGCCTTTAAATTCTTATTTTGTGTGTGACACTTAGTATTAAACATATAGGATTAATTAAGTATATGCTAAGCCTATTAATGAACTTCTATTAAACATCATTAGCTTCCTATATTATAATTATTAATATAAAATAAAATATGTAAGTAACTATGTATACATTTATATTTAATTATATGAATACATTTATATATAATTTATATACTTTTAATGTATAGATTTACACTTTAATATCTTCTATTCTCCAAAATCCAATAGTTATAGATTTTTAAAATATATAATATCTATATGTACTCAAGATAATTACATTTTCTGTAACTTTATTTGGTTTCCTACCGGTTTAATCTCTCCCTTCATTTGATTTGTGGTCACTTTTCTGAAATGGTAACATTAATTTCCCTTTCTTCTTGAGCTTAGACTCCTCACTACCCACATTTATATATTCTAAGTTCATAACCAGTTACCTCGGAAACTATTTAAAGAGCATCTTCTCTTTACTATTTGTTTTTATTATATCATAAAACTGACTTCTTTCTCCTTCATTTACTGTGTCAAATAACTCAGTGCTGTGGGAACTGATAAACTGATGGTTTACACCAGTGTTAGGTCTGTGTGTGCACACAGGAATGTGCACACAAGCATGCATATGTGTAGGTGCGTGCTTGTGTTTCGTGAATAACTAACAAAATTTAATAATAATATCCTTGTACATTGCTTCACACCATTATTAATTTTGGGGGGGCTACTGTGTGCCTAAAACTGGATTCTGAGATAATTTCTTTTATTAGTATTCTAACATCTGAATCTGTAGTATGTAGTATTTCATCAATAAGATATATACAATATTGTTTATATAAGACAGTTTGAGGTTATTTTTAACTCTAATCTGCTCCACGAGAGACAGAACAGTGAAGTGACAAAGAATACAGGTTCTGGGGCTGTACGGCCTAAATTTGAATCCTGGTTTCACCACATACTAGTTGTTTAAGCTAGTGTATAAACTACTTAATGCTCTGTGACTTATCTATAAAATAGGAGTAATAAAAGTGCCTAACTCATAGGTTTCTTATCAGTCATTCTTTGTAAGTACCTAGAATACATGGTTAAGGCATGTTATGGGTCTGACCAACTGACTTGAAAAGAATTAATCTTAAACTTTAATTAAAGCCTGTGGTAATACATTGCTGAGGAACTGAAGAAAAACTTAATTTACACCTATAAATGTATAGTCTGTGTGTTAAATGTCAATAAAATCAAACATTGAACAGTATAAATATCATAGATTTATTTTCCGCCTAACTTTTAAAGTCTAAGTATATTGAATTTATATATTTTAGTAACAGAGCCTCAGGGAGCTTGTTAATTACTTTTGAATATCCTTATAAACAGTTCACTTCTGTTGCACACCTCAAAGCTTTTTGCATGTGAATAATTCACAGTGGTTTTGATATTTTCAGAATCTCACTGTATCAAAAACATCTATTAATTAAGTAAGAATCTTTTAGTATTTCATCCACATTATAGATTGAGATATGCCTGGATAGAACATTAGATTTTTAACTCTTTCTACGACTTAAGGAATTTTTAGTTGCTATGACGTCTTGAGGTTAATTTATTTGGAAGAAGAAAGCAAATGAATACCGAAGGCAGAAAAATTAGTTAGCTAATAAGTTTGTGATTAGCTGTGGTTTGGTTTATATAAAAAAAAACAATTACCTTAAGTAACAATTTATTTTATAAGAACTCACAGACCTTTATTTATCACTTATATTACCTTGAAAAATTTCTTCACCTGGGCCTCAATTTCTTCAGTATACGATGGAGCTAAGACATTCTACTTTTCAGGAATTTTTAGATCTTGCACTTGTGAAATACACTTAACAGAGTCAGGCTCTTCACTGATGCACAATACAAGTTAGTTTCTTTATCTCCTTAGTGGAAACTATGAAATCAAAAACATATTTTTGTGATTTTTAGATATTAGTTATAGGAGTTTGATATATAGCTCTATAGAGAGCCCAGGTTTTTGTATTAGCAAAATAAAATAAGATAATAAAGAGACAATATATTTATTTTATTCCCTTAGTATGCCAATGGAAAACTGTTCTGAGGAAATCCAAAAAATTATAGCAGACTTTCCCCTAGCTGTCCATGGTGTTCAATTCAATGCTAAGCCTATTCTCTGTGAAGTAAAAAAAATTAAAAGTATTTTTTTTATACTCATAATTAGACTGGCACTTGGCTTAGTAAGAACAAAAAAGAAATATTTTTATACCTGAGCCCATCGTTGTTTCTGTCAGTAGTATACAAATTCCTGCAGACCTGGCTTAAAACTGACTTTAAAAGCTCTACATTCTCCTCTTGCTTTTACAGTAACCATATCAACATGCTTTTACGGAATAAGAAATGTGAAGATATATCATGTATGAGAGGGTTGAACTGGTTAATATTATAATCTAATTTTCTGGAAATATTTATACATATGATGCACACCATATATGTCATGGAAAAAAGGATATATGTAAATATATAACTTTACATTTCTTAATAGAAATTATGTTGATATTAAATTTGTGGAAATGGTAGCATTTTCCCCAGGTATGTCATTTAGAGTTGGATTACTGTACAGTATATTCGTACTATTTGCAATAACTGGAATTTTAAAAAAAATTTCTGTGCAGTTGTCCTTGCATTCAATAGTCCCATATTTATGTTAATTAAGAGAGAAATATAAAAGAGCAGATCAGTTGGCTGTAGAAATCAGCTGTAAACAGCTTTTCTACAGAGGTTCAGTATGTTGTTCCCAAGGAAAGGAACAGTTACATGACCTCCGATTAATCTCTTCCCTATTATTTGATTTTTTGAATAAATAGATTGCTTTTATGTTCTAAAAGTAAAAAGGGTGTTATACTCTAGTATGGCTGTAGCATTTGAAATGGCATAGATAAAAGCCTATTTAGGGGGGCATAAGATCACCATAAGCCTCTTGTCAGTTTCCAATGAATTCATACATATCAAAAAGGACTCAAAGAGAAATAACAAAGAGGAAAGATAATGAGCCCGTCAAAGCAAATGTTTAATGCAGCTCCACTTTGGTATTAATCAGAATGTGTGTGGGTGAGGGTCAAACCAACTGAGGTCAATAGAGGGGATTTTGGTAAAGGCAAAAAGAATAAGCTAGTGATTTCAGACAGGATAAAAATTTTAAAGTAAAGCATAAAGGTCACAAAATCAGATTCAGTTTGCAGAAGCACAGTGGGCAAGTTTTAATGACTTCTCAGCAGAGCTTTTAAAGAGAAGCACTCGAGTTTGAATTATCTAGACAAACTAAACTTTTTTTAATCAACAGGAAAAGAGATGGGATATTATAAAGATTAAATGAAAGTATAAAACTTGCTTTAAAGAGGAATTTTGCTACTTTAAATAATTAATAGCTTCTTTAAAAAAGGGTTTAAAATGTGTGCAAGTTTTATTTAGCACACATAATTTAGATATTGCTTTATGAGCAATATGTGTATATGTGTGCATGTATAATTTTAAAGATGCTTTAATAAGATATTTTTCATAAGTAAATATATGTGCTTTTAATTTTTATAAGTCTTTGAAATATTTCTGTAAATTATGTCTTCTGGGCTTGTAAATACCTTTTTGACAAATGCTGAGTGGGAGAGAGGCAATGAAGTTCTTTTCTTCCATCCAACTATTCACACTCTACATTTAAAAAGGAGGAGGAGGAGAATAGGAATAGAAATAGGAAGGAAAAATCTTATTGTGTATAATACAAATACTTAGTTGTTAATTTTCTTGTTGAATTGTGAGACAAGTTTTATTTTTCTCAGTATTTCTTTTTAATATATATTTACTATTACTTAATTCAGTTTATTGAAAGCTTACGTGGTAAGGTATCTTCCAAGGACTATATAGGACTCAAAAATTATAAAATATATATGGTCTTTGCTTCGTAGTCTTTACATTGTAGTGGAGCTTTCGTAAGTAACCATAAATTTGGACATTTTTGGTATGTAGAATAAAATAGTATTTTATGTAATGATTATTTAAAGGTTGTTAATACCATAGTTCTGTATTGAAATAACTTTTACAGTTTCTGATTCTCCTACTTTAGAAATGTGTAAATATTTACCTATGTATGCACAGATAGTATTTCTTGAAAAGAAATGTAGTTAAATCTAATATGCTGGCATGTGTTTAAATCACATTAGGCACATATATATTAAAACTGACTATATATATATGTGTGTGTATATATATATATATATGTATAACTAATATATATAGTTTTATTCAGCTAAGCTAATGCTGCAGTCTGTTCACAGTGCCACCAATTAGTTCACTCAAGCATCCCAGAGTATTGTAGTCTTCCACTGGACTTTCTGTATAGAGTCATTTCAGATCTCTCAGTGACCTTAAATTCAACATCCAGTCTTTTAGCTTCCCACATGATAAACCCGTTAGCTACATTTCTAGCCTCATTTTATCTGCTTTTGCATTCTTGGTATGCAATGTTATATACATGGCAGTGTTCATTAGATGAATGAATTCAGACAGATTGAAG
>NW_007732972.1:98526-101997 GCF_000696425.1 Galeopterus variegatus | reverse complement strand
GACCTTAAATTCAACATCCAGTCTTTTAGCTTCCCACATGATAAACCCGTTAGCTACATTTCTAGCCTCATTTTATCTGCTTTTGCATTCTTGGTATGCAATGTTATATACATGGCAGTGTTCATTAGATGAATGAATTCAGACAGAATGAAGGAATAAATCTTATTTCATGTGTATTTATAGTTTTCAAGTAATGATAATGAAAAATCTATTTATCTGTTGCTCCAGGATTACACAAAATTGTGGTAAAAGTGAACTAATATTTTAAATACAGTTTTGGGTTTTTTTGGAACATAAAAAGGAGTCAACATGTATTGAAACCTGTGACTTTTAATTCACAGTAATCTTAAAAATTAGACATAGCAGGAATTAATATTCTAATTTATAGAAGAGAAATTTTGTCTGTGTTAATAAAGGAACTTGCCTAAGATTTCTCCCTTAGTAAATGATGAACTAGTACTGGAATCTAGGACTCTTGACCATGCATGCTTAGTCTCTTTCCATTACAGTTAGGGTGAACATAACACTCCCATGTTTTTACTAGTTCTTCTTAATATCTGTTGTCCTGAATTGGTCATTTATTGTGCTTTCTTTCACTCTCAGTAATGTCCTGGTTTAAACAATAAATTATAAGGACACTATAACTGTAGCTCACAGTGAGAAATAAGGGAAAAAAATCAGAAATAGACCGTACTAAAGACAAGTTATTTTGATGCCGATGTTGATTAGATCATATTAGCTTATTAATGACATAATAGTCATCTCTTTTAAATGGTTCACAGGAAACTTACCATATAAATATTTTCACTAATTTGACATAGATTTTTATTATTTTATTTTATTATTTGAAAACTACTGAATTATCTACGATTGTCTCTAAATGTTGTCTAAACAAATGCAAACTATGTGAAAATGGACTCATGGTAGATATAAACTGTTCAAGTTTGACATGGCAGCCAGCAGATTGAATGGGGACATAGAGTCACTTGCTTTGCTAGTCCCGGTCAGGTAGAGTGAAATGAGAGACACTGATTAATCAGAGAGCAAGTCTGATAGGAGAACATAATTCAAAATGGGCACTCGGCTGTGTTTCCTATGTAAGTGAATGATTGACTACCAACCTAAGTAACATTTCTCAAGTTTTATTTGATCCAATCACTTTAAAACTAGTGGTGTAAAAACAGGGTATTTTGACAGATGCTCATTTTCTTTTGTAGTTCATGTATTTCTTCTCAGAAATGAACTCTCAATGTTAATGATCTTGACTTTTGTCCAGATTCAAGTCTATTTTGCTAAGAAAGTGATAATTATTGATACTATTCTATAGCAAATAGCAGACTGCTTTACTACTCCTCAAAATCTTTTCAAAATAGGTCATTATCCTTTCAGTCTATTTCCAAATAAGAAAAAAAATTTGACAGAGGTTGAATTTGTTCAAATTCATCAAGCCCACATAATATATATGTGAGATGTGAAGTAAGTGTGTGTGTGTGTGTGTGTGTGTGATGGCACTTAACTTTTCCAAATAACCTAGAGAAAATTGCTTCTAACAGTCCTGTTATGGAAAGAACAGGACAGGAATGAAAAAGCTAAGGTCAAGTCTGTTTGCAAAATAGTTTAAATAAGTCTAGTTTAAAACAAGACACTGACATGACTATTATTTGTATATGATACTACATAATTATTTTGACATAGAATTTATACAAGCCTATTTAAGTAAGTTCATAGTACTCAAAACTGGAGATATTTCAAAGAGAATATATGAACTGCAGGGTCTGTGTAGCATCACTGAATGTGACTGGATTGAAAATATACAGTGAACTATATGAATAAATATTTTTCAGCTTTTATTTCTTCAACTGTTCTTGGAGATTTTACCACATATAATACTATCACATTCGTAAAATTGTTCTAAATTTTTCACTGAGCCTAAGTCTATCTCTAAAATCCAGAGTGACACAGGCAGTGAAAAGTTTGGTAAATATTGTTTTATAATTTTGATCTCATTTCCTGATTTTTATTATATTAGATTTTCTGTCAAAAGAAGTCATTATAACTCAGGGAAAAATATTTGACAACAGAGTGGGTAAGGCAGAATATTTCAAAGCTAAATAAATAAGCTTTTACAAGTTCTGCAATTAAGTTTATTTGTTTCTTATTATATGTGATAACCATGGCCCAATTATTTACTAATTATTTTTACAGATAGCCAAAACATGTCAAAAAGTGCTGCTTCCTCTAATTCTCTCTCCAGCAAAATCTTCATGTGCAGGATGCATCCAAAGCTAATTTTTATTTGCTTAAGAATTTTAACTTGACAAAGAGTGATTTTTTGTTTTGTTTTGTTTTGTTTTTTAATTACCAACGTAAAATGGAACATCATCTGTGACAAGGAAGATGTTATTGCTGAAGAGTAGACATTGTGTTTTTCATCTGCTTATTCCCTCATCAGAATGTTCTTGCTTCAGAAAGCAGGCAGAGAGGGATAGAGGGGTTTAGTTGGCCTTCCTGTGCTTTTGGTTGCTTGGATATTTTGGCCCACTGGTCTGTGCCCATTCCGCTTACTAAAAATTTCCATAAACTTGCTACATTGAATCACTGCTTAGAAAATTAATTTCTTCCACCACTGGCCTATTTTCATGAGTGTTGTCAATGGCAGAATTTTTCTATTTTTCAGATATCTTGAATTATTTTAAGTCTTGGCTTTAATTCCATGAAAAACATTACTTTCAGATGTATTTTTTTTTTTTGGTCCACATTTGAGCTGTTTAATAGTCTTTCCAATGCTAGTTTACAGAAACATTTATAACTTGCTAAAATTGCTAGGGGTTCTATTCAGCTTCCTGCTACCACAGACTATTCTTCAATAATAATCTCTATACATAGATAATTTATTTCTAACTGATTTGTGGTGTCAGTTATATCATTTGTCAAATTATCTATCTATATCTATTTACCTATTATCTATCTATCATCTATATTGATCTGTTTCCAATGTCTTAATTACATTTCTTTGACCTCAGTCTATTTATCCTAACTTAATTATACAAATATATATTAGTAGTGTATATTACTATTTTATAGGGTGAATAATGTATCTTTTCCCTTCTTTTTCAAAATTAACCTGTCTATGGAAGTTAATTATGATATATAAACTTCAGGATAAATTTGCCAAAGAACTGTAATAATCTGTTTTATCTTAGCCTTATTGAGCTAAAATTCACATACAATCAACTGTAGAAGTTTAAAATGTAAAATTGATATTTTTGACATATGTATATACCAGTGAGGAAATAACACAATCAAGAAAGGAAACAAAGTTTTTTCAAAGCTGTTTTGACTCTTTTGGGTCTTGTGCATTTCTATGTAAAGTTTAAAATCAGCCTGTCAAATTCTACAAAAATACCTTCTGTTGGAACTGCATCAAATCTATATGTCAATTTGGGGAGAATTAACATCTTAAAAAATTGA
>NW_007732972.1:92999-98217 GCF_000696425.1 Galeopterus variegatus | reverse complement strand
CTGTAGAAGTTTAAAATGTAAAATTGATATTTTTGACATATGTATATACCAGTGAGGAAATACCACAATCAAGAAAGGAAACAAAGTTTTTTCAAAGCTGTTTTGACTCTTTTGGGTCTTGTGCATTTCTATGTAAAGTTTAAAATCAGCATGTCAAATTCTACAAAAATACCTTTTGTTGGAACTGCATCAAATCTATATGTCAATTTGGGGAGAATTAACATCTTAAAAAATTGAGACTTTCACTACATAAACACTCTGTATTTTATTATTAATCTTTAATTTCGTAGGAATACTTTTTAGTTTTCAGTTTCTAGGTGTTACATAAATCTCATTGGTTATCCCTAAGTACGTCCTGATTTTGATGCTACTCAAAATGTAATTTTTAAATATTTCAATTCTGTAGAAACACAATTAAATTGTTTATAGTGAGCCTGTATTCTGAGATATGTGTAAAACCCATGTATTAGTTACAATAGATTTTTTGTAGAGTACCATGCTGTCTGTGAGAAAAGGAGTGTTATTTTTTCCTCTCTAATCCAGATGCTTATTATCTGTTATTTATTTTTAATTTTTATTTATTTATTTATTTATTTATTTTTTTGCCTTACAGCATTGATGGGAATCTCCAATAAAATGTTGACTACAGACCAGATATCTTTTCCTTGTTCCTAATCTTAGGGGAGAAATTTCAGTCTTTCATTAATTTCTTTGTAGGTACTTTTTATCAGTTGTGGAATTTCCTTCTTATTCGTAGATTACTGAAATAATCTTTAAAAATAAATAAATAAACCAGGAATGATAGTTTTATTTTCCCCAAAACTTTTTTTTTTAAACATTTATTGAGATGATTATATGTGTATATAGTGAATGGCATTGATTGTTTTCTAATGTTAAAAAAAATTCGCATTCTTGGGATAAACCCAATTTTGTCTTTTAGTATTATCTTTCATGTATATTGTTGGATTCTATCTGTTAAAATTTTTTGAAGAATTTTTGCATCTGTGTTCATGAGAGATATTGGTCTAAAGTTTTCTTCTTCTATATCTTTGTAGTTTTGGTATTAGAGTAATCGGTTTCATAGAATAAGTTAGAAATATTATGTCTTCTCCAATTTTCTGGAGGAGTTTATTTAGAATAGGTGTTAGTTATTCCTTATAAGTTTGGTACAATTTACTAGTGATATCACCTCATGATAGAGTTTTCTTTGTGAAAGGCTTTTAATGACAAGTTCTATTTTTTTGAGATATAGGTTTTCTCAGGTTATCTATTTTATTTCTAGAGAGCTTTGGTAATTTTTATTATTCAAGGTATTTGTCCATGTCATCTATGTTGTTAAACATATTGATGCAAAGTTTTCCACAATGTGGTCTTATCATTATGTTATTGTTATTATACATGTAAAATCTACAATGGTGTCACTTTTCTCATTCCTGATACTAGTGATTTGTGTCTTCTTTCTTTTATTTCTGATAGTCTGGCTTGAGCCTGATAAATTTTATTGACATTTTAAAAGAGCTAAGTTTTGCTTTTCATTGATTTTTCTCTATTTTTCTGCTCTCTAGTTTACTGTTTACCACTATAATTGGTATTATGTCCTTTCTCTGTTTATTGTTGTTTTCATTTGCTCTTCTTTTACTAGTTCGTAAGGTGGAAGTGAAAGTAATTGATTCGAATCTTTCTCTTTTTTTTTCTTTTCCTAATATAGATGTGCGTTGCTGCTACTTTTATCTCCACTGATTAATTTTTATATATTTTATTTTTATCTTCCTTCACATCAAAATACTTTTGAATTTTTCATTTGATTTCTTCTTTCTCTTATGGGCTGTATAGAATTGTGTTGTTTCCTAAATACAGAATGATATTCTAAATATATTTTGGTTAATTTGATCTCTAATTTTGCTCCATTTACCAGAAATAAATTTTCATTTTTTCCATTCATACTTTACTTATATGGCTTAGTAATGTTTAATATATTTTACTGGAAATATATATAAATTTGTTGGGAGTAGATATTTATAAAAAGTGAACTTATCTCATCTTGGAATGTTGACTAGTAATCTCTATCTACTCAAGGTTTTTTCTATGTCATTTAGTAGTTTTAAGATTTCCTTTTTTATTCTTAGCTATTTGATAATTCCTGTAACTATTCATATAACATTAGTTCTATTACTATATAACTGTTTATTGCTGTTTAGAAAAATGATTTTGAGTTATATAGTTTTGACTTCTTAAGGCAGCAACCTTTACTTTTTTGGATTAAATAATTGGAAGTATGTATGGATGTATATATGTGTGTGTGTGTATGTGTGTTTTCAGCTATTTTTATTGCATTTTAATTCTATTTAGTCATCCACAGAAAATATATTCTTTATGCTTTTGATATTTGAAATTAATTGATGCTTTCATTGTGTCTTTTCAGGTCTATTTTTTGCTTGTTTGATTATGTTCACATATGCTCTAAAGTAATCTTTATTGTTAATTTGGGTAACACACATTAGCATATAGGATATGTCGATAATATATTTATACATTTGCTAATTGGTGCCCCCATAATCATTTAGTTTATGAAAAAACAATGTTAAAAAGAATCTTCAATTACAATTTCAGCTACTATCACAATTTGTTCATTTCTACCTTTAGTTTCATCAGTCATTCCTTTACATATTTGGAGGCTACATGTACAGAATTATACTTGTTATTTATCCTTCTCTTGGTCTATTTTTCTTTAACTGATACATAGAATTTGACTTTGTCCCTTATGATTTCTATACTTTAATTCTGTTTTTAATTGTAAAATTGCTTACAAAGATTTCTTTCATCCATAATTGTCTTATATTTAAATTATCATACTTTTATTTTTAAACTTTCTTTGCTATTATAAGTGTTTTAGATATTGGACACCCAGAACTTGTTTTCTTATCCAGTCTGAAGATGTTACCTTAATCATAAGTTTACCTTAGTTGTTTTTACTTGAATTACTGTTATATTATGATTTACTATTGTTTTCCCATTTTATATTTATTTGTCATAATTCCATTCTACCCTCTGTTTTTATTTTTCTATAGAAAATTTAGAAGATTTATTTTATTGGCTTGAATAGTATGTATCCCATGTTTATATGTATATGCACACTCATGGTTATGTTTCTATTTTTCTACCCATTCATTTATTTTCAGCTCGGAAACCTCTGGTTCATAGATGTTGCACCATCCAAAACACATATCTTATTGGTATTATATAAAAATTTTTGGTTGTAACTAATGTAGTACATTTATTTTAAGGCTATGTTTTTTTATTTCATGTTTATTTTGGTAACATTCATCTTTACTGATCCTTATTGTTTATATTCCAAATCTATGTCATATTGAAATTATTTATTTTCTTTTTATATTACATTGTTCAAGTATGTTAGCAATAATTGTCTTTGTATGCCAAAGACTTTTCTTTATCATTGCATTTATCTACCACTTTGCTATACAAAAATTTTAGATCATAATATTTTTCTGTCAACTGACATTCCTCCTTTGACTTCTCGTACCTAGGGTTGCTATTGTAAAGACCAATAAAAATCTAATACTTGTTCCTTTCAACTGATAATATTTTCTTTTTTGAAGAATTTAGAACTTTCCACATAGTGTAACAAGAAGTTGATTTTTAAAATTCTGTACTGCTAAGACCTCTGAAAGCTTTATTAATTTGATTTATTACAATATTCTACAGAGTAGGAAAACTAAAATTTTATTTTTGTTTCCTATGTTTCCTGCCTCCTCCCCTTTTTTAATTCAACTGAATTTGTTCTAAAAGAGTTCCAATTATGTAGGCTTTCTTTAGTCGTTCCTACACATTTATTTCATCTATTTTAACTATAGTATTTTATTATCTAGTATCTCAAGTGCTCCTTTGTATTTACAGTTACATTGAATCATTCTTCCTCTACATTTTGCATATCATCAACCATTTGTTTGATTATACAGCCGTCCCTTGATATCCATGGGGGATTGTTTCCAGGGCTCCCCACAACCAAAATCCAAGGATGCTGAAATCCCTGACATAAAATGGTGTAATATTTGCATATAACTTATGCATATCCTGATGTATACTTTAAATCATCTCTCAATTACTTATATTACCTAATACAATGTAAATGTTATGTAAATAATTGCTATACTGTCTTGTTTACGAAATAATGGCGAGAAAAAAATCTGTGTTCAGTACAGATTTTTTTGAATGAAGAAGAATGGGATTCTCTCAAGATCAGAGGTTTATTAAGTTATAGGGAAATAGCTTTCAGCTCTTTTAGTTCTCTTTAAACTCTTTACATCTCTTAGTTTCTAATATTTTAGATCTGTGGTTGGCTGAATCCATGGATGTGGAACCCACAGATAGAGGGCAGACAGTATTTACATGCTTATTTTATATTTTAATTTATATTTCCCTTGAAGTCTCATTATTTTGCTGTCTCTTGTTCAGTATGTTGTCTTCTACAGTTCTTTATAGTCCTTCTATGTCTTCTTTTTTTTTTTCCTATAAGTTTATATTGCTTTGGAACCATTATCTGCCTTGAGTTGTCATAACAAAGTAAGGGGAGAGGAGAAAGCCTAGCCTCTGGTTTATACCTTGTATAAATTCTTTAGGAAGTTAAGGAGACAGGTAGGGGTAGGGGTGTGGTTCAAAGTACACATCTACTGCCTTTACAATCTGGTCTCATTTGTCTATCCACATCTCCATATTACAGTGTAACATGCACTTCTAAGAATTTTCCTATCACTCAACTTGGGGCTGGCTCAATTGTAAGATCAACATTTCAAAGTTGTAACTACTAATTCCATGTAATGTGGAGGTCATAAGAGAGACCTTTTGGTTTCTAGGGATGAAAGCATCCTCGGTACCTGTCACACGCCCCTTACTCCACCTGCCCTCTGGTACAACATTGCTTTTCATTACCTCTGGATGCAAGGATCAGCTGTTGTTATTTATATTATTTAGAATTATTACAGAGCCAGTTATATGTCTAATATAAATGACGGAAAGGGATTCATAAATAGGAGTTCCCATCCTATATTGGTTAAACCCTTACCCCCCACCTTTTCACAGATTCAATTTTTTTTTCTCCACAAAAGAATCTAATCCCTTTTGTGTCTTCAGGGAATTATAAAAATTTTAATACTAATTTCTGGCATAAAAAAACTCTTTTCAATATATGTGTGTGGGGGGG
>NW_007732972.1:90591-91542 GCF_000696425.1 Galeopterus variegatus | reverse complement strand
TTTTTTCTATATGTTTTGGGTCACCTCATTTATAAATTAGCAGTATAATTTTACTACTGTTATACAATTTAAAAAAAGAAATGCCAGAAGCTAGTCAGTGAGCTCTGGTCCTATGCATACATAGGGTCCCAAGCCAAGAAGAAGAACAATTGAGATTTTACTCAATGTTATGTATAACTTCAAGGGAATAGATTTCTTTATTGGCCCAATTATTACAGACAAATAAGCTTTATCACTGATATATAAGATTCTCTGGTGCATTATTCTTTTAATTGGATCATTATTCAGAAAGCTAAAGCATAACATTTTGTCCAGTAAGTTTATTTTACCAGAAACATCAAATACAGTAAATTAAAACATATTTTATATCTTATCCAAGTGTATTATATTAGTTTTGTAGGGCTACTGTGACAAAATACTTTAGAATGGATGGCTTAACCAGCAGGTATTTATTTTCTCACAGTTTTGGAGTCTGGAAGTCCAAGATCAAGATGCAGGCAGGGTTGGTTTCTTCAGAAGTCTCTCTCCCTGGCCACCTTTTCGCTGTGTGTTCACATGGTCTATCTTTTGTGTGTGCATGTGTCCCTGGTGTCTCTTTATGTGTACAGATTTCCTCTTCTTATAATGACACCAGTCACATTGGATTAAGGCCCACTGTGATGGCCTCATTTTAACTTCATCATTCTTTACAGGCACCTATCTTCAAATACAACTACAATTCGAGGTACCAGGAGTTAGGACTTCAACTTATGAATTTGGTGGAGGACACAAATAAGCGCATAATACCCAAGCTTTTGATAAGTACACATTTTTCATAACATTAGTGTAGAGAGAAAAATATAAGTGTATCTAAAGAATAACACAAACGTTTAAATATTATTTACTTGGGGGATTGAATTACTAGGAAATTCAATGAAAATAAAAGAATCTATCTTTTACTATTTTGGGGAC
>NW_007732972.1:87659-89743 GCF_000696425.1 Galeopterus variegatus | reverse complement strand
GATTGAATTACTAGGAAATTCAATGAAAATAAAAGAATCTATCTTTTACTATTTTGGGGACAGTTAGGAGATTATGGTAGAAAGAGTATCTGATTTAGGAACGGATAATAAACCTTCTAGATTCAACATCCTTTCCCAATAAAGTAATGATCCTTATTAAGTCCCTTGATCCTTTCAAGCCTTGTCATTTCTTTCCACAATATGTTCATAGAACAATGTTTGGGAAGATCAAATGATTTATGTGTTTGCAAGTTCTGCAATAATTATAAATAATTATATGCTATAATTTGATATTTTCTATCATAATTATAATTATCCTCATGTTTGTACAACACATTTTTGACAAAAAAATAATTATATATTTTCTTTGTCATTTTAAGGGGAAATAATTAGTATTAATTTTGTTAAAAAAAAAACTTTACAGGAGCCTTTCAATAACGTGAAAATTTTGCAGTAGCCCAATCTGTGGAAATTAATGAATATTTGTAAAGCACCTATTATGCATAAAAGACAATATTGAGTGCTATGTATGTGTATGATATAAATGTAAATAATACTTATTTCCAGCTTATAAGGCAATTGCTTCTAGTAAAACTTATATAGTGATTTGAATACAGATGGTGCCTTAAAGATAACACTCCATGAAGTTTGGGTACAGCCTATGAAGGTTTGTATAAAGTCATGATCATAACTGTGTAGAACTGAGTGGGAAGATAAGAAAATATATTTTAAAAAGGTTATTGAAAAGAAAAGAAATTGGAGGACACTAGATCAATTTAAGAATTTATAGTATGAGTTTGAGTGAGAAATAATAAGGTCCTTCAATAAAGTAACTTTTGAGGGACAGATAAATGACTGAAACATTTAAAAGCAAGGTTTGCAACCAGATGGAATATTCTTTTCTTGCCACCTTCCCTTTGTGGCATTTGCATCATCAACATTAGCATTTGTATTCTTCTTTGGACCCTATTAGTATTAGTCCATTTCTGTTGCTTATAACAAAACACTTGAAATTGGTTGGTTTATAAAGAAAAACAAAATTTTGCTTACAGTTTCTTAGGCTGGGAAGTCCAAAGTCCATCTGGTGGTGTTGACAGAGACCCAGGGGTCTCACATCACAAGATGGTGGAAGCAGAGAGAGAAAAAGACTATCTCTTCTTTTAAAGCACTCAGAACCATGCCCCTGACCACCATTTTTAATCCATTTTGTACCACATGTTCCTAAAATCTGGTCACTTCTTCAAGAATCCATCTTTCAATTACCGTAATAGGATTTCCCGCCCTCTTAGCTGCCACAGTAGGGGCTAAGTTTCTAATACATAAAACTCGGGGGACACAATTCAAGCTTCAGTGAGTTTGGGGGGACATAATTCAATCCACTATAGACCCCCCTATTAGAATCTAAGCTCCAAGGAGGCAGAAATACTGCCGCATTTTTGTTTATCTCTTAGCAAATAGCATTAGGGCATTTATATAAAACATTTTAATTAATCTTTAAAAATGGAATTGCATTGAAATAGATGGATTCCACAATTTTGATACTAGGTGATGGGAGTGGGGAGAAAAGTAGAAAGGGATAATACCATTTACGTACACACAACTTGGGAAAAGTTTTCTTGGGAAAGATGTTTAATTTATTCTGAGCCAGGTCAAGTTTAAGGCTGGAATTACAAGTAGACAGAGATGTTCAGCAAATTATGAGATGTGTTTTGTTGCCTCCTTGGGGAATATAGATGAGGAATTTCCCTAAATTTGAGGATTAGATGCAGGAAAACAATTCCACTAACGCGTTATTATCCAAGTTCGTAAATTGATGTTTTTATCAGAAGCTGAAAAGACAAGGCAGTCGCAGAATTTTAATAAAATTGAAAGTTGGAAGACAGGAAAAAAAATTGAAAAAATTGAAAAATAAATGAATAAATAAAAATACTTTAAAGTGGATTGGAAAGGTGGAACCAGGAAAGTAAACTTTTATACAATGCCAGAGAGGAGAGCAAATGTCAAGAAGTCGAAGTGAAGGACTAGAGGAAGCTATGTAGCTATGTTCTGTGATTTTAAATCTCCAGTGTGCAAATGGGAAGATG
>NW_007732972.1:86046-86890 GCF_000696425.1 Galeopterus variegatus | reverse complement strand
AGAGGAAGCTATGTAGCTATGTTCTGTGATTTTAAATCTCCAGTGTGCAAATGGGAAGATGTCAATTGAAAGGAAGAGTTAGAAAAAGACAAGGAAGAGAAATCACACTTTTTGGAATAAGGAGTTGGAGGAGGCAGAAGAGCATAGGATCAGCCAACAGAACACAGGGGTAAATGTAGAACGAATAATTTTGGTAATATAAAAGAAATGCATAATGATTTGAGTAAACCAACTTGAATGGCTACATCAAAGTTGGAAGCAAGGTCATCTGATTACAGAGAATAAGTCATGATGTGTTTCAGTGATTAAGAACAGTAGAAAATGTTTTCTATGGGCATAGTCAGCGAGAAGTGAACAAAAATGATAAACCAAGATTCATGTGAAGTCTGTTGGTAGTGACTCATCATTAATAATAAACTCTGGAAGTTTGGAAGCTTGAATTCTGGAAGCAATTCGGCCTCTAAAACATAAGATGCTAATACTAGGTAATTATTTAAGGTTTCACTTTTGGCTCTTCCAACTGTAAAATATTTTCTCAAGGTACTTATCTGTTCATAATTATTTTATGAGTCCTAATGAATCCAGGGTAAGCTCCTAATGAACCATAGTTAATCTCACTGAAAGTGAGTGCTTTAGGAGTTTTTAAAAAAAGCCAGGTTACTATAAAAAGCCAAATATAGCTGGTGCCATCGCTATTATAATATAAATACTGAGGAAAAACTTCAAAATGTTGGCATTATTATAAGGTATTTTTATATATATTTTATACATAAGTAATATGTGCATAAATGTGTATACATATCTGAAGAACTAATTATTATTGTTAAGTTACAGAAGAAGAGGT
>NW_007732972.1:82867-85315 GCF_000696425.1 Galeopterus variegatus | reverse complement strand
CATAAATGTGTATACATATCTGAAGAACTAATTATTATTGTTAAGTTACAGAAGAAGAGGTTTAGATCAAATTACTTAAAATTAACCTCACAAATGATTATTGGCTTAATTTAATTAAAAAAATTGGTCTAACCATTAATTTTAAAATGTATATCTAAGTTTTTATTATGTTGGTTTTTATTTTGGTTTTTTCAAGGGTCACGTCAAATTGAAAAAGAATTGGCAGGTGCAACTAATGAGAACTTTTTATTTTTCATTGTGTAGTTCTGTACCTTAGACTTATTTTTGTTTGCTCCATTTTGAACAGTGCCCTGCTTTGTCTTCATTGTAATGGTTATTTCTGGCAAGGCTTTTATATAAACTTTAAGTTTAAGCCTGTGCTTGCAGTTGTTTGAATATGAGAGATTATGTGCATTCCCTGAAACTGTAGTTATTTAATTCTGTACTACTGCTGATCCTAGCTTATTAAAATTCAGATATGTGTAATTTTCTTTAAGTTAAGGTTCTTTATTCATCTTCACTTCTTTCTCTGTAAAATGCCTTCAACAGAATTCGTTAAAGGAGAAAAACTCTTCCCCCAAGTGGCAGCAGTAAAAAGAAGTTACAGACTGACCAGGCTTTTGGATGGAAGACAATGACTTTCAGATTAATTACTATATAGAACATCATATACAGAAATTCTTTGATATCCTGTGTTCCTTTATTGGATTAATGAGCATCCTTTTGTCTATACCTATACTCCTATCCTTGGCTTTATTCCTCCAAACTCTTAATGTATAACTGTCTAATGCTTACTATGCATGGGCTACATGGACACACTCAAGAATGCTATATGCTACTTTAGGTAGGAAACTGCATCTCTGTGTGTCATATGCCTGGCTAAGTAGATGTATGCAATATCCTGGGGGAAAATTATTAAAAAATATTACTTTGTTAAGGAGACTTTTAGAAACCATAAAAATGTAAGAGCAGAGAATGTGCATGCATATGTGCTTTCTAAACTTGAGTGCAATATATAACTCCAGCTTTATGACAACTTAAGAAATATATATATTTTTAAATTATTAAAATTTATTTTTTAGAGCAGTTTTAGGTTTACATCAACATTGAGCAGAAAGTAGAGTTCCAGTATACTCACCAGTCCCCACATATGCACTCTCTCTCCCACTATCAACATTTTGAACCAAAGTATTACATTTGTTCCCGTCAATGAACAATATTGGCACAGCATGCTGGCTGGTTAGCCTAGTTGGTTAGAGTGTGGTGTTATAACACCAAAGTCAAGGGTTCAGATCCCCTATGGGCAAACCATCAAAAACAAACAAAGAAACAAAAATCAATATTGGCACATCATAATTGCCCAAAGTCCATAGTTTACATTAGGGTTCACTCCCAGTGTTGTATATTCTATGGGTTTTAACAAATGTATCATGACATGTATCTACCATTACAGTATGATGCATAATAATTTTGCTGCCTAGAAATCCTCTGTGCTCTGCCTTTTTATCTCTTCCTTTCCCCTAAGCCATGGCAGCCACTGTTTTTTAAACTGTCTCCTTAGTTTTGCCTTTTACAAAATATTATATAGTTAGAATCATACAGGATGTAGCCTTTTAAGATTAGCTTCTTTTACATAGTAATATGCATTTAAGTTTCTTCCATGTTTTCATGTTGTTGTTTTTTTATTCCTAGATAGATAGTTCGTTTTGTTTAAGCACTGAATAATATTTTATTGTGTGAGTCTACCACAGTTTGTTTTCCCACTCATCTACTAAAAGACATCGTGGTTGTTTCTAAGTTTTGACAATTATGAATAAAGCCACTATAAACATTCATGTATAAGTTTTTGTATGGACATAAGTTAATTCATTTGAGTAAATGTCAAGGAGTGTGATTGATGGATCATATGATGAGTCAGTTTAGTTTTGTAAGAAAATTGTCAGACTCCTTTAAACTGTCTTTTAAACTGTATCATTTTTCATCCCACCAGCAGTGACTAAGGGAACCTGTTGTTTCACATTCTCACCAGTATTTGGTGTGGTCAATGTTCTGGATATTGACCATTCTAATAGATATGCACTGGACTCTTGTTTTAATTTGCAATTCCCTAATGACATGTGATATTGAGCATTTTTTCATGTGTTTATTTGCCATCTGTATATCTTCCTTGGTGAGGTGTCTGTTTTGGTCTTTTGCCCATTTTTAGAATGGGTTGTTCGCTTCCTTGTTGTTGAATTTTGACAGTTCTTTGTATATTTTGGATAGCAGTTCATTATTGGATGTGTCTTTTGCAAATATTTTCTCCCAGTCTGTGGTTTATCTTGCCATTCTCTTGGCATTATCTTTTGCAGAGCAGAGTTTAAAATGTTATCACTGATTTTTTTCATGGACATTACTTTTGGTGTTGTATCTAAAAAGTCATGACTATACCCAAGTTCATTGAGGTTT
>NW_007732972.1:80816-82450 GCF_000696425.1 Galeopterus variegatus | reverse complement strand
TTTCCCAGTGTTAATCTAGAATTGTTATAATTTTGCACTTTTATATTTCAGTCTATAATCCATTTCAAGTTAATTTTTGTGAAGAGTATAAAGTTTGTGTGTAATTTTTTTTTCAGTTGTTCCCACACTGTTTGGTTCATTGTATTGACATTGCACCTTTGTCAAAGATCAGTTGACTATATTTATGTCAGGATATTTCTGGGCTATCTATTGAGTTCTATTGATCTATTTATCTGTCCTTACACCAATATCTTGATTACTGTAGCTTTATTGTAAGCCTTGAAATTGGGTAGTGTCAGTCCTCTAACTTTGTTCTTTTCTTTCAGTATTGAATTGAGTGTTCTAATCTTTTGCCTCTCCATATAAACTTTAAAATCAGTTTGCTGATATTCACACAATAACTTGCTGAATATTAATTGGAACTGAATGTAATCTATAGATCGAGTTTCTTCATTTATTCAGTTATTCTAGGACATCTTTTATCAGAGTTTTGTAGTTTTTCTCATGTAGACCTTGTACATATTTTGTTAGATTTATACCTAAATATTTCACTTGGGGAAGAGTTAATGTAAATGGTGTATGTTTTAAAATTCAAATTGTACTTGTTCATTGCTAGTATGTATAATAAGGACTAACTTTTGTATATTAAACTTGATCCTGAAACCTTGCTATAAATTGCTTATCATTTGAAGAGCTTTTTTGTCAGTTCTTTTGGTCATGTCATCTGTGGTCAGAGACAGTTTTATTTTTTCCATTCCAATCCATATAGCTTTTATTTTCTTTTCTTGTCTCATTGTATTAGCTAGAACTTCCAGTCAAATGTTGAAAAGCAGTGGTGAAAGAGAACAAAGTTCTTGATCTGAAATTTTTAAATCTGAAATGCTCCAATGACTATTTCGTTTAATTTTCGTATTTGCACTCAAAGTTTCATATTTTGGAGCATTTCAGTTTTTGGATTTTCAGGACAGGGATGCTCAACTTGTATGATGGTGGTTGTAGTCTTTTTGTAGATGTTAGAGAATAGAGAATTTTCTCTCTATTCCTAGTTTGTTGAGAGTTTACCTCATGAATGAGTGTTTGAATTTAGTCAAATGTTTTCTCTGCATCTGTTGATATGATCTTATGATTTTTCTTCTTTAGCCTATCGATGTGATTCTTACATTGATTTTTGAATGCTGAACATTGCATACCTGACATAAATTCCAACTGGTTGCAGTGTATAGTTCTTTTTATACATTGTTGGATTTTATTTGTTACTATTTTGTTGAGGATTTTTGCATCCACATTCATGAGAAATATTGGTCTGTAGATAACTTTTAATGTAGTGTCATTGTCTGGTTTGGTATTAAGGTAATGCTGAACTCATAGAAGGAGTTAGGAGGTGCTCCTTCTGATTCTATTTTCTGGAATAAATTGTAGAGAATGATGTAATTTCTTCTTTAAATGTTTGATAGAATTCACCAGAACCCACCTGGACTTCTTGTTTTAGAAAGTTATTAATTATTGATTTAATTTCTTTAATAGATATAAGCTTATTCAGATTGTTCATTTTTTCTTGTGTGAGTTTTGTAGATTGTGTCTTTAAGGGGACTGATCCATTTCATCTAGGTTCATATAGTTGGGTCTTGTTTTTT
>NW_007732972.1:70647-79820 GCF_000696425.1 Galeopterus variegatus | reverse complement strand
TTTAAATGTTTAACTCCACTCCAGTCTTGTTTACATGGTTTCCATGTGATTTTTAACATTGCTCCTCTATAGATAAGGTGTTTTTTCCTCTAGCTCTTTGAAGATATTTTCTTTATCTTTGATTTTCTGAAGTTCGCATATGACATACTTAAACGTAATTTTTTTGTGTGTCCCCTGTGCTTCCTGGATATATAGTTTTGTAACTGGCATTAACTTGGGGAAAATTCTCAGTCATTTTTTTTCCTTTTTTTTTCATTGTATATGTTTATAGTGTGCAGTCTGTTTTCGATACATGCATATAGTGTATAATGATACAACCAGAATAGTTAGCATATCTATCACCTGAATGTTTATCATTTCTTTGTGGTTATAATATTCAACATCCTCTTTTCTGACTATCTTGAAATATACAATACATTATAATTAGCTATTGTTACTCCAAAGCACTAGAACTTATTCTTCCTATCTAACTGTAACTTTGTAACTTTGTACCCGACTACCATCCTTTCCCTGTCCCCCACAACCCCCTGCTCTGTTTCCCTCCCTCGGGTAACCACTATTTATTCTCTATCTCTCTTTATTTTTCTTTTAAATTTATTTTTCTTCTATTCTCTATCTCTCTTTATTATTCTTTTAAATTTATTTTTCTTAATTTATCCATGATAATTGTATATTTTTATGGAGTATGATGTAATATTTAGGTATGTTCATACTGTGTAGAATGATCATATCAGGGCACTGAGTATTTCTATCACCTCAAACATTTGTTACCTCTTCGTGTTGGGAACATTTATATCACTTTGACTATCTATTCAAAGATACACAGCACTTTGTTGTTGATTGTCATCTCCCTGTATTGTTATAGAACACTAGATTTTACTTTTCCTGTCTCTCTACAATTTTGTATCCACTGACTATCCTCTCTGCTTACCCCCTCTCCTTACTAGTCTCTAACAATCGCTATTCTACTCTCTACTTCTATGAGATCAACTTTTCTGGCTTCCACATATGAGTGAGAACATACTGTATGTCTCTTTCTGTCCCGGGCTTATTTCACTTAACATAATTTTCTCCAAGCTCCTCCATTTTCTGCAAATGGCCGAATTTCATTCCTTTTTAAAGCAGAGTAGTATTCCACTGTGTGTATATACCACAGTTTGTTTATCTAATCATCCACCGAAGGATGTTCAGGTTAGTTCCAACTCTTGGCTATTGTGACTAGAGTTGCAATAAACATGGGAGTGAAGGTATCCCTTCAACATGATGGTTTCCATTCCTTGGCATATATACCCAAGGGAATGCTAGATTATATGGTAGTTTTATCTGTAGTTGTTTGAGAAATCTGCATACTGTTTTCAATAATGGCTGCACTAATGTACATTTCCACCAACAATGTATGCATCCCCCTTTCTCTGCATCCTTCCCAACATTTGTTTCTTCTTTTTGATAATAGTCGTTCTAACTTGAGTCAGATGATACCTCATTTTGGTTTTGATTTGTATTACTCTGATGATTAGTGATGTTGAGTATTTTTTCAATACTGTTCCTGTTTCTTTCTCTCTTTCTTCTCCTTCTGCTATTCCCTTTATGCTTATATTACATATTTTATTCCATTTTNTTCACTTATAAATAAGCACACACATGTACATATATATGCATATGTAATTAAGTGCCTTTTTGCTATTATTATGTTGTTATATCCATAATGTTAGAAAGGATGCCTTCACGGCCTTCTCTAGGTATGGATGCATTGTTCCATATTCTGAACACGATGACAGACCCCAGGGACAACTAAAAAGTGGGTGGGCTTTGGGTCCAGAAGAAAGGCCTTTTGTCCTCCAAAGTTTTGTGGTAATGTGTGGGCTAGAGCTGGGGTGGGGCTGACAGAACCCCGCATCTCATACATCTTATGATTCCCGTGAGAGGGATGAGGTTGGGAGGCTTCCCCTGCAAGAGAAATGGAGCCAAAGAGAGCTGTGGATGGAATCTCAAGCCCTCGAAGGGGAAAGGGAATGCCAGGGCTTGAGCCGACCACCTAAAGACCCATCTATTGGATCCATTAAGAATAAGAAACACAAAAGTTTTTATTTTACCTTCATTTATTCTTTCTCTGATGCTCTTTCCCCCATTATTTAGATCTGAGTTTCTGATCTATATATTTTCCTTCTCTCTGAAGAACTTATTTTAACATTTCTTGCAAAGCAATTCTACTTGCAACAAATTTTCTTAATTTTTGTTTGTCTGAGAAAGTCTCTATTTCTCCTTCACTTTTTAAGGATGATTTCACAAGGTACAGAATTATAGATTAGTGTATTTTTTTTCTCAACACTTTAAATGTTTAACTCCACTCCAGTCTTGTTTACATGGTTTCCATGTGATTTTTAACATTGNATAGTCGTTCTAACTTGAGTCAGATGATACCTCATTTTGGTTTTGATTTGTATTACTCTGATGATTAGTGATGTTGAGTATTTTTTCAATACTGTTCCTGTTTCTTTCTCTCTTTCTTCTCCTTCTGCTATTCCCTTTATGCTTATATTACATATTTTATTCCATTTTTTTGTGTGTTTTTTAGGGTTTTTTTTGTCTCCACATGCCTCCCCCCCTCCCCACCCTTTGTTTTTCAGTTTTGGAAGTTTCTAGTTGTAGCTTGTAGCTAGTTGTAGCCTCATACTCAGAGATTCTTTACTCAGCTGTGTCCAGTCCACTCTTGAGACCACCAGAGGCATCCTTCATTTCTTTACAGTGATTTTTGAGCACTATCATTACTTTTTGAAACTTTCTTAGAATTTCCATCTTTCTGCTTACATTATCCATCTGTTTTTGCATATTGACTACTTTTTTCATTAAAGCAGTTAGCATATTAATCATAGATTTTATAAATTTTTGGCCTAAAAATTCGAACATTACAGCAATATCTGACTCCTATTCAGTCTCTTTCTGACACCTATTCAGTCTCTTCAAACTGTGTTTTCTGCCTTTTAGTATGCCTTGTAATTTTTTGTTGAAAAGCACATGTGAGGAACTGGGTAGATGAATCTGTGGTAAACAGGCCTTTATTATTTTAGTGGGAAGATGTAGGGAAAAGGAAGAGCATTCTGTAATCCTATGATTATGTTTCAGTTTTTTGGTCCCTGGACTGCGAACTTTACCAGTTTTCTTCAGACTCTCTTTCCTAGGTGGAGCAGAAAGGCTGGAGAGAGCTGGAATTGTGTATTTCTCTTCTCCCACATGGAAGACTAGAGAGGAATTAAGTTGGGTGTTTCCCTTCTCCCAGATAGGTTAGGCTCTGATATAATCTCAGCAGGTCAGGCTCCGGTAAAATAGTTTCTCCTTAGAATAAGCCTTGTTAAAAAGACCAGTATACTTTAGAGTGTTTCAAAATTTTTCCTCCTCCCAGAGACGCATTTCCTAGAGTTTTTATCTCACAGGCTTGTGCACACTGAGTCTTCAGCAATTCATCTATTACATTTCAGGTTTTCCCACCCTGGTACTAGCTCCTGTGGAGTTTTCTGCTCATGGATTTCTGTTTTAGTAAGCTGTGATTCTCCACATTCACCTGTCTGTCCCTCTAATTTGGGGGCCAGTGGTTTGTCCTGTAATATCTCATCTCTGACAGATCTAAAAAGCATTGTTAATTTCTCAGTTTTTTCAGGTTTTTACTTGTTTTTAGGATACAGAAGACTTCTATACTCTTCCATGTCTGGCTGGAAACAGTACTTTTTAAAATGGTAATGTTGCTAGCAAAGATTTTGAAGAAATTTTAATTTTTAATTAATGATTTTATTAAAAATGTAGCCTGTTTTCTAAAAAGTAACAAAGCAACGCACAATATTCTACGTGGCATTTTCTCTTGTTTAAAATAAATTTTCAAACATTTTGGATTTTTTTTCTATAAAAGAGTTTGAAGAAAAAGTTTTGTACTATGTTTTCAGTTGGCTGTATAACTAAACTTTAAAAAACAGGTAAAGTTTGCCTTGGCTTCATCTAAATAGGTATATTTAGTAGCATTTTTGCTGACTAATCAGTTTGTTATGCTAGTCGTTCTGCTTACTTTTATCAGTCAGAAAGTTGTATCAGCTGAATTTTAGGGCTGGAGTCAGTCCAACTGCCATCTCAAAACTTGTCTTTACCATCTGCCTTTTTGACATGACATCTTTTTGATGGATCATGTTACTGGAAGCTCCCCGTCAGCAGAGGCAGCATTCCTGGACATCTGAAACTTTGCAGAAGCAACAGAAGGTTTCTGGTGAAATAGCTGTGATAGCTACCTCAAGAAATGCTGTATTTGTACTAACTGGATGCACTTCTCTTCTTGTTGCAAGGGTTCTCTTGGGAGAACTTTTTATCACAATGGCCCCAGACTAACATTCTTACTCAGATGCCTGCGTTTTATTCCAGGTATTCAAATGTCTCCCTGCTGGCCTGGAAAGAACTGTAGTTACTTCTCATATGCAGGCATTTCCTTTTGGCTTTCCTAACTGTGTGAGGCTCACTAGTTCCCTGTGTCAACCGATGAAGGGGATTTGTGTCAATCTCTTCATGTTATCACTTTGCAACCAGTGTCAGATTATGAGGGATGTAGCACCTTCCCCTCTTCCCTTCCCCCCCCACACACACCAAGGCAAAGGAGTGGTGGGGATCACAGCCAGAACATACCTCTCTTCTAATAAATTATCCTCAAAATATTTACTCTTAATCTTTCATTATCTTTTTATATCCCCTTGTGAATCAATCATCTAATGTATTCTAGATCTCCTACTATGAAATGTCTTAATGGTTGCCTATTTCACATTTTACTTAGTTTTTTATATTCATGATTTCTTGGCTCCTCAACTGAAATGTCCATCATATAACCCATACACTTTTTAAGTAAATTTCAGACAGATGTAGTTTTTAATAAAAATATTTTTTTCTACTAGATAAACAAAAATGTTTATAATAAAGAACAAAACCTTTATGTTAAAAAAAATATATATTGTGTATGGATACTGTGAAATGCTTATAGGAAATGAATACCATTCCAGAAAGGAAGCACCTCAGGAGGCTGCTTTTGGTGTTTTGATNTTTTTGACATGACATCTTTTTGATGGATCATGTTACTGGAAGCTCCCCGTCAGCAGAGGCAACATTCCTGGACATCTGAAGCTTTGCAGAAGCAACAGAAGATTTCTGGTGAAATAGCTGTGATAGCTACCTCAAGAAATGCTGTATTTGTACTAACTGGATGCACTTCTCTTCTTGTTGCAAGGGTTCTCTTGGGAGAACTTTTTATCACAATGGCCCCAGACTAACATTCTTACTCAGATGCCTGCGTTTTATTCCAGGTATTCAAATGTCTCCCTGCTGGCCTGGAAAGAACTGTAGTTACTTCTCATATGCAGGCATTTCCTTTTGGCTTTCCTAACTGCGTGAGGCTCACTAGTTCCCTGTGTCAACCGATGAAGGGGATTTGTGTCAATCTCTTCATGTTATCACTTTGCAACCAGTGTCAGATTTTGAGGGATGTAGCACCTTCCCCTCTTCCCTTCTCCCACACACACCAAGGCAAAGGAGTGGTGGGGATCACAGCCAGAACATACCTCTCTTCTAATAAATTATCCTCAAAATATTTACTCTTAATCTTTCATTATCTTTTTATATCCCCTTGTGAATCAATCATCTAATGTATTCTAGATCTCCTACTATGAAATGTCTTAATGGTTGCCTATTTCACATTTTACTTAGTTTTTTATATTCATGATTTCTTGGCTCCTCAACTGAAAAGTCCATCATATTACCCATACACTTTTTAAGTAAATTTCAGACAGATGTAGTTTTTAATAAAAATATTTTTTCTACTAGATAAACAAAAATGTTTATAATAAAGAACAAAACCTTTATGTTAAAAAAATATATATTGTGTATGGATACTGTGAAATGCTTGTAGGAAATGAATACCATTCCAGAAAGGAAGCACCTCAGGAGGCTGCTTTTGGTGTTTTGATTGGAATTGTTTTTAGACCACACTTACATACAACACAAGAAAACTAGCTGTTTTAGTTTATAGTGCTAAAGAAAAATATTATTCATTGATAATAATTAAAACATAGTAAGGCATACTTCATTCAGGACCCTCACAATAGGTATAGGCATCATTGCAATGAGATTTTGCAATGGTTGAGGGAATTAGGCTCAATTCTGAGTACAATATGGTTAAGTAGGAATTTATAGCAATGGATCAGAGTGGGAGTCAGTGAATAAAAAATTATAAGAGGAAACATCAGGGGTAAGGGAGATTCTGGCTGAACCAACCTAACAGGGTTGTTGCTAAAGACAGGTTAGGGTGATCAGACTTCACTGTGGGGATTGTGGAGGAGAGAAACCCTATCTAATATTGAGAGTAATCAGATATAAATGGTGGTAGGTTCTTCCTAAACTGACTTAATAGAGTTCTTTAATAAAACTGGATGTAACAAGGAAGTGCACAGATGTGACAAAGAGAAGGTTGAGGAGCCCGAGTAAAGTTAGATCAAGTAGAGAATCTTTGTCGATAGCTATCGCTGCTTTTAAAACAATAGCAAAAATAGTTTAGGCCTTTAACATGCATTATTTTGTTTCAGATGCTTTTACTTATTTTCGAAAAAGAAAATCTATCCTAATAGAATTAAAATTGTTAATCAGGTATATATTTAAAAGGATATAGTATAATATCTGAAGGCAATTCCAAAAGAGGAACTCAAAAGATGCAAGCACATTTAAAATAAAGTGACTATTTCTAAAGTGCAACAGTCATTTGTATTTGTTGGTTTGAGAATGTTCACATAAAAAGAAGTTATTTTTTATTTTCTTTTTTTAGAACACTTTGTGCTTCCTAGACATGGCCACAAAAAATCACATGAGAAGTAAAGTGTAGCAAACAGACTTCAGTGAAAACTATAATTCTTTTTATGAAAGACTTCACATATTTTATTTGTTTTCACAGGCAGAATAGAAAATCTGAATTATAAAAATAAATAGCTAAGAACAAAATATGAAATATTTGTTGCAGTCTTAGATAGTAACTAGATGGTTAAAATAATACTGTCTACAGGATAAATAATTATGTAAATATATTATTAGAAAGTTCATCTATGTTATATTTACAGAACTCTAGTTTCATTTCAGTTTATTTTTATATATAATGTAATTTTTGCTAATGTTATTCATTAACTTTCAGTTCATAATTATTTAATTAATATTTTTAATGGAATTTTAGTACCCCATAATTGTAGTAAAGGTGATATCCTACTATTTTACTGCTTTGTCTTTTTAGAGGTTTATTAGTATTTTTTATTCAGACTCCTAAATTAGTTTAAATTTGGATTTTCTGTTGATTTTTTTAATTTAAATTTATTCATATCTAATTCATTTTTAATCAAAGCTGAACTTTTCAGCCTATGTATTAAGAAGGTTGAATTATGGCTATAATTTCTTTAAAGTGTCCTTGAAACTTCAGCCCAATTGGAAATGGATGTTGAATTCTAAAAAGTTAGTATTGTGAGCAGAAATCAGTTGTATTTTATATAGTAGAATATACTTTTAAATGAGTCTTTTTCTTATAATTTGGCAAATCACTTTTGTACAAAAAACTAGGTAACATTTCAAAATAAATTTCATAAGGCATGATAAAAAGCTTTATGTGAATTCATTGAATGAATTAGGTGGAAGATAAATTTCTCAGTTAAGTAGTTATTTTTGATTCCAAAATGGCAAAAATTGACTTATTAAAAACAGTCATACACACAGAAGCAGAAATGTACATTTTCTGTATCTACACTTAGGAAGTCTGGTTTAACATTTATTTTTGGTGTATAATTGGACCTTATGTTTTGATAATCCACCCTAAAAATGTAATTACTCTTTCTGGAAGAGAAGTTGAAAGTTCTGTGGACTAAATATTGCAGGTTATCCATGACCAATGGAGTTCAAGGTTGGACCTATTTGAAAAACAAAATAGGTCTCTGGGTGGCTCTTCCTGTGGAAAAAGAGAGCTCTGGTCTGGGAATTCTTATTGTGGAACCTGCTGGACAAAAGCAAAAGCACAACTTCAGTTTTTTTCAAGCAGGAATAAATAGAGTAAGATCCGCAGCCACTTAGGTATGGAGCTCTAACTCAGGGATGGGGAGGTCTTTAAAACAAACAATCCCAAATAATAGGTACCAACTTGAACACTTGGAATAAGAAGCAAAAATACTTGCTAATGTGATTGGAACTGTACATAAAAGACAACTTAAAGTATATGTTTTAATAAATTGTAAAGTTTTGGGGTGACATGTAGTAAAGATCAAATGAATACTAATTAAAGACATAGCCACACATGACCTAGCTACCTTCACTCTTAAGGTAGAGACAGAAGAAGATTCTAATAGAAGTTCATATGAAAACAAGGGATGAAATCATGAGGAAGGTAGTTCAAGTTAAATATAAAAGAGTTCAGGATAGAATACATGCAGATTATTTCTCCTCCTGCCTTTCATGGAGGACGATAAACCATATAATTGTATATCCACCTTGTCCCATCTGTTCTTGTTGGTATTGCATGCTGGTAAATGTTGAATACTTACCCATTGGTGTCCCATGTATGTTGGCCTGCAATTGGATCGATTTTAGCCTCTAGCTGTTTAAACTATTCTTTCTGCACTCCCCAGTGCATTTAAATTTGATTAGAGGAAGTAGTGGGAGTTGAACAGATTGCCAATATATCACAAACACACTCACACACCCAAACTTCTTACTATCCTCTTAAAGATTAAATGTAGCTTCATTTAGGAATCACTTAACACAATCTTGGAATTATCATTTTTGAAATTAACTTCAAAAGATTGTTCTTAAAAACTGCTTAATTCAATTGCACTATGCATATCATTCTTCTTTTTAAAAAATATTTTTACTGGATTTTTTTTGTTCCTCAAAAATAAGATTCCATCTTATTTTAGTTCTCCATACATATTTTATTCTTCTGCAGGGGCATTTTGGGTGTTTCATTTTGAACTTATTATTGTTAGATTTGTTAGCCAGATTTAGGGAAACTGTTTGTCTTGCATTTATTTTCTTTGTCTTATAATAGGTATTTTGTAAAGTATATTTTGGCTTATTTCTAAATCATTGTCCTATATCACGGTGATTTAGAAATAAGCCAAAATATACTTTAC